>NC_057799.1:365424511-365492663 GCF_018294505.1 Triticum aestivum
CAGCATCGATCGGCTTCAGTTAGCAGCAGTAGCGAAGGAATCGCTCGATCGGGTTCAGTTAACAGCCATCGATCGATCGCTCGGGTTCAGTAACGCGTAGCCTGCAGTGCAATCGCTCGGGTTCGGTTAGAGCCCAACGCCTCGCTCGGGTTTAGTTAGAGCCAACGCCTCGCACACACGCACGTACGTGTACGAGAGAAACGCGCATCGCTCGGCCCCCGACCTCCCACCGTAACCGGGAACTCCCCGAAATTTTCCTCGCCCTCGCTTCTACCACGGTTTTTTCCGTCATGGATGGCCCAAAAATTTGTCATGCAGCTGCGTCTCCGGCCCGCCCAGGACGAAAAGCCCATTTTCTTTCATGATTTTTTGTCATAGAAGTAGGAGCCCACCACATCTATGATGATACCAGGTTTTGTCACAATTATCTTCATAGAAGTGTCATATGTATGACAGAAAAAAATTTCGTTCGGCCCAAAATGTCACGGATGTGTCTTTTTTTTGTAGTGAGTACACCTGCACAAATGGACGCGAAAAGCCTAGTCTCGCTGTATCAAAGAACTCCAATTTTCTGCCCCCGCAGTAACCATCGCTGATAAAATGGCTGCTAGTGTGTGCGTGAGAGGAGCGACGGAGTATGCCAGCTACGCGCTTTAATACAGCATGAAGAGTACGCATGTCTACTTTCCCTGCATTGATAGTACAACGGTGGTTCTAGAGAACAGTAGTACCCTCCACTTGCAACTATAGCTCCTTGGCCTTGAGATTCAAGAGTTCAAAACTGATGAACTTTAGAAGTACAGTACATCACACTACTAGTTGAGAAAGTAGTACTACTACTGCTACAGTACCACGTAGTAAATAGTAGCCGCACCATCGCACTAGGCACTACCACTATGTGTGCCCGCATAACTTCCTTAACGAAGGGACGAGGCGAGACCAAGGCAGTTCGTCGCCGTAACATCCAAAAATTCTAAATTTTGAAATGTTATATTAAATTAAGTAAGAATGATTGCTTGTGTGATTTGTTGTGTGAAACTGAGTGAAATTTGACTCTTTTTGAAAGTTGAATGAGAGGGAATGAAATGACTTTCCCAAACTTTCACTTTGTATTCTGATCTCCATGAATTCAATTTTTTTTCAAATACAAAACCCTAGAGAGAAGATGACATGACTTCTTCCATTTAAAATGAAAAGGGGTTTTGAAAATATTTGAATTTCATTTGGAAATATTTCAAATTCAGAAACTTTATGCAACTCAATGATTTTCAAGAGAGAAGATAAAATGACTTCTTCAAATCATATGAAATATGAGTTGAAGTTTAAGACAACCAAATTTAAAGTCCCTTTGAAGGTATTTTGAAAACCATTTTCAATTTGGAGTTATTAGGTTTTATTCAAATTATTTTTCTCCAAAAATAAAATAAATGGAAATAAGGGTAAAATGATTCCCTTCAATGTAAAATCTGGAGAAAATAAATTTGAAGACATTGTTGGTATTTTAAAATGACTTTTATTCGGTTTTATTGTAACAGTAGCACTGTTTGCTCTATTTGAAATTTTTGTGAAATTTATTTGCCGCTAAAATATTGTTCATGTTTTCGAAAATCTTTTTTTGAAAATTTTGATATATAATATGCCTATATATAATTTTTATTATTTATTTGTTTGTTCTATTTTGTTATAAAAAAAGTTAGTTCGGGCTGACCGAACTGGGCCGCGCCCAACCTAGCCGTCCCAAGCCACCGCGCGCTCGTCTCCGAGCTCGGGACAAAGTCCCGAGCGAGCACGCCGCCTGCACCTGTGTCCGCCCCGGACTCCGCCTCGCCGCCGCCTCTCTTGCCCCTCCCCCATGCCTCCCGAGGCCACCCCCTCCTTAAATAGCCCGGCCCCGGCCCCCTCTCTCCCTCAACGCAGCAGCAGCAACAACAACAACCACAGCAGCCGCCGCCGCTGCTACGCCTCCCGCGTAGTCGCCTCCGCCTCGCCCCGCCGCCATCGCCGGAGCCCCGAGCCGCCACCGGACTCGCCGACGATCAGCCCGACACGACCTGGCGGTTTTGCCGGTCCGGTAATAAACCGACCCCGGTCCGATCCGGTTTTTCTTTTCGGTTTTTCTTTTAAGACACGGTTTATTATTTTAGTTTAGTTATTTACCAACCATTTGTTCGTTAAGTTTCTGTAGCGAACGATTTCGTTCGTTAGTCTTCCGTAGCGGACGTTCGTCCGATAGATTTTTTCTTTTCTGTTTTAGTTTCGGCCAGGGACCCATCTGAAAATACTTTTCTTACAAATCAGTACCTGTTTTTCAAACCGTCACAACTTTTAAACCGTTTGTCCAATTCAATGAAACCAACGCCAAATTCTTCGTTATGACCCCCTCTATCCAAAGAACATATTAAATCAAATTCTTGCAATTTTAAAATTTGAATTAGATCAGATTCTATTTCAAACTTGTTTTGGCTATAACTTAAGTTTTACAACTCCGATTTAATTGATTCTTTTTGCAAATCAAAGCTCTTGACATGTACCTTATGTTAAGATCAAAATCACATAATTATGTTACTGTTAAAAATATGTTTCTGTCTAGAAGCTTTATTTGATGATTTTTTTAGTTTTCCGAAGTGTTTTCTGCGTTCTTTTGGATCTTTGAGTGATTGCTGATGTGTGGTTATAATTGCTTACTTACGATAGATTGATCGGAGTGTCACAAGTAGAACTATCAGGCATTATGAGTGCGACAAATCTTCATCAACAGTACAAGGCAAGTTCACACGTTGATCATATTTTTCTATACCTAGTTTTTTTACTATGCATTAGTTCACCACTACAGATTTGCATGAGTAGGATTGGGAATTGGGCACTGATACATAGTTAATGAGGTAGGAACCTATGATCCTTGAAAACCCCGAGAATATACGTTATGTTCATATTGCTTAGCCATGTTCGTAGACGGGGATTGGTATGTGAGATTCATGAAAGTTGCGAGAATTATAAAAATTAAGGGTAACTTCAAGGTGGCAAAATTAACACACATCTGGGTGGAATGGTTGGGGCACCCTGGGGAAACCAGTGGCTTGTCGGGCACTTGGGGAATCTAGTGTTGTCCTAGGAGATACCGGGGTATCCGTGTGATCATCTTATGGAATGCCACCTAGGTTCAAAGGGATAATAAGATTATTCATGCTAGAAACTTCCGTGTGCAGCCACAAGCCATTATGGGCTCTGGCATAGTTGAGTAAGTTGTGGGAAACCTTTCCATCATAGGCTAGTAGATGTAGGGGAATTGTAGGTGTACCGGCCTATCTATCGGTTAAGGGGACCTCCTCAGAAAGACTGTGTCTCGATTATCCGTTTCTCAAACATCATGCAGTGCGAGAAATTCAACGGAGGAGATCAAGTCTTGTGGGGAAAAGTGCGCAAACCTCTGCAGAGTGTATAAACAAATCATGATTTGCCGTGTCCCCGGTTATGGACATCTTTGAGTATCAGGTATTTGAATTATCGGTTGATCTTGTCATGTTACTTAATTACCGTATTGGGTTATTAACAATTTGGGAATTTTGGGATTGGATTGGGGTTACCTTCTAAATAATGGCATGAACTTGGTAGTAAATAAAATATATTCCTTTGTTGTAGGGAAAATTTAGCTTTATGCAAAAAAAATTAAACTTAGAGCCTCCGCCAGCCAAATATGCATATAGAGATAGATATTCTCATTATTGTTTTATGGTGTGAAATTGCTAGTACATTCAATGTACTGACCTACATGGCTGCAACATCTCATATTGCAGGATTCTTACGACGAGTAAGTGATACGTTAGGGTTATGATGTCTACACTCAACTTTGCCGTTGGTATTGTTGGAACTCCACAACCTTGTTGTTACTTCCTCTATATGGATTGAGGTAATAGTATTTACGTTACTTTATACATGTGATTTACCTCTGTTATAAATCCTCGACTACTGTGTATGTCAGGATACCAATCTAGGGATGACACTTAAGCACAGAGACTTCGATCCATTCGGGTCGGGTCACTCCAAGATGGTATCAGAGCACATGTTGACTATAGGATGTGACCCCTAGAAACTGGCAAGCCCTTAGGAGAGGTTTTCTCTAAAACTTTAGTTTCAAAAAAAGGATCCCTTAACTCTCATCTTTTTTAAGCTTTACCAAGTATTTTCCTCTCATCTCAAATAGTTAGACTATACCCTTTCCCCTTTTGACCACACAAAGATTCAGCTGATGAGACCACTCCGAGAAGATATCAGACAACTAAGACCACTTCGGAATGAAGAGGATTTTACTGAGCATTATGATGGAAACTACAACGGTTGAAGACTCCGAAGACTAGGAGAATTTGAAGGCTCTGAAGAATTTCCAGATTAGTATGACCTAGGAAGGCTACCCTTAGGGAATTTGTCAGACTATTGAAGTTGTCAATATCCGAGATCAAGGTGTGTCGGAGAAAGACCGGAACATGGAGCGTTAAAACTCAAAGTTTTTGTCAAGAAAACCCTAAGGAAGGAGATACCAACTATGGAATGATACTTCATGGCAATGAAAAGGGCAGAAACACGGCTATCCATGATGTTATCGCCGGCTTATGCTATTGTCACCGTGCTGAGTTAATCATGCATTTCATCGGAAGGATTGGATGACAAAAATGCTAATGGAGCATCTATCAACAAAAGATAAAGTTTTAACCTTAGCTGGTGTAACGCCAGGATTTGGAGTATTACATCAAGAATTTTAAGATGGACCTTCAGGAAGCCGTATTTGACAAGGAAGCATTTTGTAAAGAACTCGGGACCCAGAAGCTGAAAGTAGCCAAGCTAGAGGAGAAAAACCTTGAGATACCGGAGATTCGTCAGGAACTGAAGGACAATAGGACCATGGTTCATGCCAAGGATGTTGAAACCCAGAAGTTTGGAATGCAACTCCAGAATATTAAAGGAGGTCACGAGAGACTTCGCGTCAACAGAAATGGCCTGGCAGCAGAACTTAAGAAGATAACCAAGAATGATCAGAAGAAGACCAAGCCCATGTTATATACTTATGTTAGATGCGACGATTGTGAGATGTCATTTGTTTGATGTTTTTTTGAACATCCACAAAATAAAACCATCTCTACAAAACTATTGTTTGTATTGTGTGTATCCCTCTCTATCTCTCTTATCTCGCCCCAAACCCCTGGAACCAATAGAGGATGAATGGAGATGAACTCATATTTTTTGGAGCGATGTCTCAATTGGAGACGGACCGATGGATTCAGAACATGGAAGATCACATGAACAATAACACCATAGCCGTAAAGGATATGGCCCAGCATGCTCTTAAGTGCTTTGAAAGAGGTGCTGCTATTTAGTGGAGGATGTACCAAACCATCAATGGATGGCAAGGAGTAACCACTTGGAAATAATTTAAGTTGACTCTGCTAAATCTCGGTTGTGTCCCAGAAATTGAAGCCTTATGGAAATTGCCGTGGTTTTGTCACGGCAGATGTCCTGGAGAAAGGACTTAGTCGTGGAGCCATCGCTACGGGTTAGCTTAAAGGGGTTAAAGCGGACAAGGGATGCAAGAGAGTTTTATACTAGTTCGGCCCCTTACGATGAAGGTAAAAGCCTACGTCTAGTTGTGATGGAATTGATGGGGTTTCGATGACCAGGGAGCGAATACGCTTTCCCTGAGTCTCGAGTTGTTGTCTGTTGTCCATGAACCGCCGTTGGGTCGTCCCCTTATATACATGGGTTGACGCCCGTCGGTTTACAGACTCCGAGGACGGCTCATAATCGTGTCCAGCTCGGTCTCTGCTACTTCTATCTTACAACACAAGTTTACATCTCAACGCCGGTTTGTGTCTACCGGCTTTGGCCCCTGGGCCTTCATGAAGCGTCACCGTCTGTCTTCATGGGCTTCAGATACAGATGAACTACTTATGAAGTTAACCCGGCCTCTCCTGGCCGGTTTACGCCCAGTGGTAATATCCCCAACATTAGGCCCCAGATTGATTTGAACTGGTTCATGTCAATGCTCAATACTTAAGAAAATTTCTTCTTCAACATCTTCACACAATCTTGTAAACCGCCATGACATCATTTTCTAGGATCATGGTAAACCGTCGTGACGTCACCTGTCATTAACGAGCCTCCAACAATCGAGGCGACAGCATCACCTCATATCCAAAAATCCGGCTCCTCGATTTTCGCATCTGTCGTTTATCTCCCTTATAAATAGGGCCAGGGGGTCTTTCCATTTTCCCCCTCGTGCCTCTTCGCTTCATCGTCATCCTCGCGACGCCCGACCCTTCGACCTCGGCCGCCGCCATCAACCTTCGACTGCTGCACCAACCTTGGCCGCTGCATCGACCTGAACGTACCAGAGCTCCTCCGTGCGCCGCTGCTGCTCAACAGCATCCGTAAGTCTCCCCTTTCTCTTACCATAGATCTGCACTTAGGGTTTCTGTCGTTCATCAGTGTTCGTCGGCGCAGTTCTTTTTCCTTATTTATATCGATGGATTAGATCCAAAAACCACATAGATCTCGCGCGGTAGTAGTTTAAGCCACATAGATCTCGCACGGTAGTAGTTTCAGCACCTGTTTGATATCCAACTCATCTTAACTTGGTGAACTTTTAGTACGCTGGAATTTAGGTCAGAATATATTTTTTTCCTACGCGCGGTAGATCTGAAATTACCATAGCAAGATGTGAATCTTGTTTCTTCCTCCACTTACACACTTTGAATACCAGATTGGCCGGTTTAACTTCACAGAAAAAATGATGACCCGGTAGATACCATTAGTCCCCTGTTGAACCGTCAATGCATTATACCGTTCCATTGTCAGACTCCGGCTTACGAATAACCAAATCCGGTTTACCAATATGCTTGTATCCTCATACCGCTGTATAGTTGTCCACTGTAAATCTTAAACCAGTAATAATCATTTTTCAGATTTTTCCTTGTCATGGCTAAACAAGTCTATGAGTGCAATTGGGCTCCCTCTGGAGTAACCGAGGAGCAGTTAAACAACCTTCTTAAAACGGGCGCTTTAGCCAAGAAAGATGCCATCCACTGGAGGGTCCCTGGCCCGGAAAATCCTCCTACACCCGAGGATGGAGAGGTAGTCGTGTTTGCTTATCATCTCGGACGAGGTTTTAGCCCTCCTGGTTCAAAAAATTTCCGAGATGTGCTAGCCAATTTTTAGCTGCGCCCTCAAGACATCGGTCCCAACTCTGTTACCAACATCTGCCACTTCCAAGTATTCTGTGAAGTTTATCTGCAAGAGGAACCTACACTCGAACTGTTTAGGGATTTCTTTCACTTAAACCGTCGCACCGAGTTCTCAGATCGACCCAATACGGAACTGGGCGGAATGGCGGTTCAGAAGAGGAAAGAAGTCACCTTCCCCCATCCCAAACTCCACAGTCACCCCAAAGAGTGGAACCAAACTTGGTTTTACTGCATGGATACCTCTCCATCTGAAAAAAAAACCCATGCCGGGTTACCGCCCTGAACGCCTGAGCAACACACACCCGTTTCCTCAGAGGTTGACAGCAAGAGAACGGGACAACTATGCTCCCCAACTGTCAAAGCTTAGAGCCTTCATGGCGAATTGTTTGACAGGAGTTGATCTTGCTCGTTGCTGGATAAGCTAGAGCATTCTGCCCTTAAGCCAGCGCCCCAGTTTGATGTGTGAGTACACGGGGAGTTTTGTCGGAGTAAATGGCCACGGGTAGCCTAACCGACTGCCCCTGGTTCTTCTGAAAAAATTATCAGGCCTTCGGGCCTCCAAGCACTCCAAGCATTGGGCCGCCTTCCCTGGCCGACTACCTCTGAAGCCCACTCCCGGAATCCGACCCAGCCTCAGCAACCCCTCCCCAGGACGACTACGGGGTGGCCGACTCCAAGAAGCCGGCCAAGAAGGACGCCGACTCCAAGGAGCCGGCCGAGACCACAACCACCAAAGCTACTCCCACATAACGGCGACAAGACGTGGTGTGGCCACAGTGCAGCCCACTACCCCCGAAGCCCGAGGCGGGCATGGCTACAGGAGGCCGTACGGGACGGCTGTCTCCTGTGCGGCTCGGCACTGTAGCCATGCTAGCCTCAATGTCATCCACGACAGACTCCCGTACGGCCCACGGGCGGCGGGCCCCTTCAGCCAGAGAGAGGCGTGAAGGCGGCCCGGTCTTTCCCAGTCGGCCAAGGGCGTAGCCGGCCCCCAGAAGCCGGCTACTCCCTTCCTCGAAGCAGGAGCCCCATTAAGGAGACAAGACGAGGTAAGGCTACAGTGAGAGCCCCCGAGGCGGCCCACTGTAGCCACGCTTACCTCGACAAAGCCCTTGTCATCAGAGGCGAGGCTACAGTAAGCAGCCGCCGACAAGACCCTAGGCGGTGGGGCCGGCCTGTCGACCAAGAACCGGCAGCCGGCGGGACCCAATAGCCGGCGGAGAAGCCGGCGAGCATAGACACTGACGGCTGGGACCAGCACCCAGTCGGATTACGATTGTACCCCCGGGGGGGTAGGCCTATATAAACCCCCCGGAGCACCCATGCAAAGGGTTGGCTTCTAAGCATAGCACACACACCATAGATAGAGAGAAGCAAGAGCTAGCCTTGTTCTTCTTCTCCCTTGAACCCAACAGCTCTAGGAGCGATTGTAGCTACCTTTCCTTGATCTAGTGATCATGCGGAGACCCCGCAGAGCAGGACTAGGGGTGTTATCTCCTCGGAGAGCCCCGAACCTGGGTAAGATCCGCCAGCGTGCATGTCTTCGCCTCATCCCGTTTCCAGGCACTGGCGACGTCTTATTGGCACCCACAATGATAAGCCATCCTTTGGCATATGTCGCACCAACCACCCGATATTTGGCGCCCACCGTGTCGTCCGGAGACCTGTTCTGGACGGGAACCCTCTTCCTCCCCCGCGAGCGCAGCCAGCCTGCTGCGCCTGATGGCGTTTGCCTCGACGCGCTGCAAGGCGTCGACGACGCTTGCGCAGCGAGCCGCCTCGCCGATCTGCTCGGCGAGACTCGCATCTCCGACGAGCCTGCGTCCGACGCAGGCACCGACTACCCCGAGAACCGCCTCGTCAGCCTCCTCGACCAACTTCACGTCTCCAGCGAGCCTGCTGCAGACATGGAGTCGGTCGGCTCCACCGACCCGATGCTCATCGACTCCGACACCGCATCGCTTGACGCCTACCCCTCCGACGTGGTGGTCTTCGACAACCCCCTCCCTCGAGCTGACAGCGGCAGCAGCGCTGTCACCGAAGTGCTGGTCATCAGCCACGTCGCCAACTCGGGTGAGAATGCCCACGACGCCCTGCAAGCGGCAATGCACGACCTCTCCGTCCCCATCCCGGCCGACGCCGACGCCGAGATCCTGGAGGCACGCCGCCTTGCCCTCATCGCGGAGGGCCAGAAGATAGCCTCCATGAGACGCCTCACTGAGGCCCACCAGCGCGAAGACGACCGCGCCGCCTTCGGCACGCCGCCGCCTAGCGGCCCGAGCCGAGCCGGCTTCGTCCAGAAGCGCGGCGCGGCCGTCGACAGCATGATGGGCGCAGATCGCCCCGTCTACGCCACCCCGCTCGAGAATCTGCGAGCCGCTCAGGCGGCCGCAGAAGAGCTCAATGGGCTGGGAGCCGATGAGCTCCCCTACATGACGAGACAGATCCAGCAGCTGCTCGACGCGGCTACAGAACGGCACGAAGCCGGCGCTCGTGCTGATAGTCATCCCCCGCGCCGAGAGCACGCCGCAACTTCCCGCTCGCCGACTGCGAGCGGCGCGCGCCAGAAGAAAGACAAGGAGCCGGCTGCCAGCGGCAGCCGGACTCGCATTACCATCGAGCGCGACGCGGAAGGCCGCCCTCGAGCGGTTGAACACCAAGGAAATCTGCCTCCTCCCCTGTCTCGAAGAGAAAGACGCCTCACTCCGCCGCCTATCACACACCCGACTCTTGGCGACCGACTCGGCCGCCGAGAAGGGGTCGGCGAGAACGACGCCCGCCACAGGATCGACCGCCTTGCTCGATCCTTGGCGTTAGAAGAAGAAGACGATGTCGGCCCGCCATGCTTTGGCCCCCGCATCCGCGATGAGCCCTTCCCCAAAGGGTTCTCGCTCCCCAGAGACACGCCCAATTACAACGGCTCGTTGAAGCCGGAAGATTGGCTCATCGACTACTCCACGGCCGTCAGCATAGCCAACAGCAATCGGCGCGTCGCCGTGAAGTACGTCCCCCTCATGCTGCAAGGCACGGCGCGCACATGGCTCAACAGCCTCAAGCCCTACAGCATCAACAGTTGGCTGGACTTCACCGAAGTCTTCGTCCGCAACTTCACCAGCACCTACAAGCGGCCTCCCAAGCCTCGCCAGCTCTCCCTCTGCGTCCAAGGGCCCAACGAGTCGACCCGCGACTACCTCACACGAAGGGCCGAGCTCCGCAAGTCCTGCGAGGGGGTGCACGAGGTCCAGGCCATCGAGTACTTCACCGCCGGGTGCCGAGAGGGCACCCTCCTCAAGCACCGACTCCTCTGTGACGAGCCGGCTACCCTCGACGAACTGCTGATCACCGCAGACAAATACGCCACGGCCGACTCCTCAATGAAGACCGAGCTGCGAGTAGACGCCTCCGGAAAGGTGATTGCTCCGGCTCCGAAGACGCCGGCCGGCGACCCTAATCGGCGCCCCTACCAGAACGACCACAAGCGCAAGGCCCCCATGCCGACTTCCTCCAGTCGGCAGGTGGCCACAGTTGAAGACGAGCAGCCCAAAGAATGGCCCGCTCCCAAGAAGAAGGGTGGAAGGCCGGCTTGGCAGCCGTCTTTCTCCTACGAACAAGCACTCGACGCCCCCTGCAAGTTCCACAGCGGCGCGAAGCCGTCCAACCACACAACGCGGAAATGCCACTGGCTCACCCGCATCACCAAGGGCGAGGGGATGTTGCCCCCTCCGCCTCCCGGCCCGCCGCCTCCAGCCCCCCAGCAGCCGGCAGCTCGGCCGGTAGTCGGCGCCATCCAAGACGAATTCCCCGAAGAGCACGCCGCCTACGTCGTCTTCACCAGTCAAGCCGACGACAAGCGCAGCCGACGCTGACAGCACCAAGAAGTAAATGCAGTCGCCACCAGCGCCCCTGAGTTCATGCACTGGTCAGAAAAGCCAATCAGCTGGAGCCACGCCGACCACCCAGAGGTGATGCCTTCGCCTGGCTCCTATGCAATGGTCTTGGACGTCACCCTCGCGACGGAGAGGCGAGCTGCCAGATTTTCCCGCGTCCTGATAGACGGCGGAAGCAGTATCAACATACTGTACCGCGATACCATAGAGAAGCTGAACATCAAAGCGAAGCAGCTCATGCCAAGCCGCACCGTCTTCCATGGTATCGTCCCCGGCCTGTCTTGCTCCCCAATCGGCAAGATCAAAATGGATGTTCTCTTCGGAGACAAAGATCATTTTCGCCGAGAAGCAATATGGTTCGAGGTAGTGGATTTGGAGAGCCCCTATCATGCACTGCTTGGCCAACCTGCTCTGGCCAAGTTCATGGCTGTGCCCCACTACGCCTACCTGAAGATGAAGATGCCGAGCTCGAAGGGGATCATCACGGTAGCCGGCGACTACAAGAAGTCCATCGAGTGCGCCATGGCCAGTAGCCGGCTGGCCGAGTCCCTCGTGGTGGCAGAAGAGAAGAAGATGTTGGAACGGGTTGTGGCCATGGCCGGCAAGCAGCCGGCCTTGTCCCCCAACCCCAAGGATTGTGATGCGCAGGGCTCCTTCCAGCCTGCCAAAGAGACGAAGAAGATACCTCTGGACCCGGAGAACTCGGAGAGGTTCGCTGTCATTGGGGCGAACTTGGACAGTAAATAGGAAGGCGAGCTCGTCGACTTCCTCCGTGAGAATCGAGACATCTTTGCATGGTCCCCAAAGGACATGCCGGGTGTCCCGAAGGATTTCGCCGAGCACAAGCTACATGTCCGAGCTGATGCAAAGCCGGTCAAGCAACCCCTCCGCCGACTGTCCGAAGAGAAGCGAGGAATTGTGGGAGAAGAGATAGCCCGGCTCCTTGCCGCTGGCTTTATCATGGAAGTGTTCTTTCCAGAGTGGCTTGCCAACCCAGTTCTGGTTCTGAAGAAGAATAACAAGTGGCGTATGTGTATAGACTACACTAGTCTGAACAAGGCTTGCCCAAAGGATCCGTTTGCTCTGCCACGGATTGACCAAGTGATAGACTCCACAGCCGGATGCGAGCTGTTAAGTTTTTTGGATGCGTACTCAGGGTACCATCAGATCAAGTTGGACCCAGCCGACCGCCTGAAGACTGCCTTCATCACACCCTTTGGAGCTTTCTGCTACCTGACTATGACATTCGGCTTGAGAAATGCCGGTGCCACTTTTCAGCGTTGCATGCAGAAATGCCTCTTGAAACAACTCGGCAGAAATGCCCACGTCTACGTAGACGACATTGTGGTGAAGACAGAGAAGCACGGTACCTTGCTGGAAGACCTGAAAGAAACATTCGCCAACTTGCGCCGATTCCAGATCAAGCTCAACCCCGAGAAGTGCGTGTTCGGAGTGCCAGCCGGCCAGCTGCTGGGCTTCGTGGTCTCCGAACGCGGCATTGAGTGCAACCCCGTCAAGATCAAGGCCATCGAGAGGATGGAGATTCCCACCAAGCTGCGAGATGTGCAGAAGTTCACTGGATGCTTAGCCTCCCTGAATCGTTTTATCAGCCGACTAGGAGAAAAGGCTCTCCCCTTGTACCGACTCATGAAGAAGTCCACTCACTTCGAGTGGAATGATCAAGCCGACCAAGCCTTCCATGAGTTGAAGAAAATGCTGACCACTCCGCCAGTCCTGGCTGCGCCGACTGAGAAGGAGCCCATGCTCCTCTACATCGCCAAGACTAGCCGAGTCGTCAGCACTGTTGTTGTGGTCCAGCGCCCGGAGGAAGGCCGAGCCCAGCTAGTCCAGAGGCCAGTGTACTATCTCAGCGAAGTGCTGTCCAGCTCAAAGCAAAACTACCCGCACTACCAGAAGATGTGCTATGGGGTGTACTTCGCTGCCAAGAAACTGAAGCCCTACTTCCAAGAGCACCCCATCACGGTCGTGTGCACCGCCCCGCTTGCCGAGATCATAGGCAGCCGGGATGCATCCGGCCGGGTGGCCAAATGGGCCATTGCATTGGCACCCTACACGATCTTCTATCAACCCCGCACCGCCATCAAGTCGCAAGCACTGGCCGACTTCCTCGTCGACTGGGCCGAGACCCAGTACCTACCGCCGGCTCCTGACTCTACCCATTGGCGGATGCACTTTGACGGGTCCAAGATGCGCACCGGCTTGGGAGCCGGCATCGTCCTCACCTCTCCCAAAGGCGACAAGCTCAAGTACACGCTGCAGATCCGCTTCGCCACCTCCAACAACGTGGCCGAGTACGAGGCGCTCGTACATGGGCTCCGTCTAGCCAAAGAGCTTGGCATACGCCGGATCCTGTGCTACGGTGACTCAGACTTGGTGGTCCAGCAATCGTCTGGCGACTTGGACGCCAAGGACGCGAACATGGCGAGCTATCGATTCCTCGTCCAGCAGATCAGTGGATACTTCAAAGGGTGCGAGTTCCTTCACGTGCCAAGGGCCGACAACGACCAAGCAGATGCCCTAGCACGGATCGGCTCCACCCGACAGGCCATACCGACTGGCGTCTCCCTCCAGCGCCTCCTCAAGCCGTCCATCAAGCCGTCTCCAGAGTCGGATTCCATTTTCGTACCGCCTGCGCCAGATACAGCCGGATCCGACTGGAGAAACCCCGTAGGCGGCACGGGGACTTCGACAACCGGCCCGGGGACTGCCGTAGTCGCACCCGGCCCGGGGACTTCAGAACCCGGCTCGGGGACCGCAGCAGTAGGCCTGGGGACTACAACGACACAAGAAGCATTGGCCGACTCACCCAACCCACCCACCCGAGTCATGGTGGCTACAGTAACAAAATAAGAAGTCACAGCTCCCTCATGGGCCCAGCCCATCCTCAAGTTCCTAGTCAGCAGAGAGCTGCCGGCTGATGAGATCTCAGCAAGACTAGTGCAACGACGAGCCGCGGCATACACAATAATCAACAGAGAGCTTGTGAAGCGCAGCGTCACTGGAGTCTTCCAGCGTTGTGTCGAGCCAGAAAAAGGAGTGGCAATCCTCAAAGACATCCACCAAGGCGAATGCGGCCACCACGCAGCCTCAAGATCCCTTGTGGCCAAGGCTTTCCGCCATGGTTTCTTCTGGCCGACTGCCTTGGAGGATGCTAAAGAAATAGTCAAGAGCTGCAAAGGATGCCAAGCTTTTAGTTCCAAGCAACATCTGCCGGCTTCTGCACTCAAGACCATTCCCCTCACCTGGCCTTTTGCCGTCTGGGGACTGGACATGGTGGGCCCCTTCAAGACAGCCCGCGGCGGCCTGACACATCTACTTGTTGCTGTGGACAAGTTCACAAAGTGGATTGAAGCAAAGCCAATCAAGAATCTCAATGGGCCGACTGCCGTAACATTCATCACCGACATCACTACTCGGTACGGCGTGCCGCACAGCATCATCACCGACAACGGCGCGAACTTTGCCAAAGGAGCACTGGCACGTTTCTGCGCGACGCAGGGCATCCGACTGGACTTAGCGTCCGTTGCCCACCCGCAGTCAAACGGCCAGGTCGAGCGAGCAAATGGACTCATCCTCTCCGGCATCAAGCCCCGACTGGTTGTACCACTGGAGCGGTCAGCCGGCTGCTGGCTCGAAGAGCTGCCGGCTGTCCTCTGGAGTCTGCGCACTACACCCAACAAGTCAACCGGCTTCACTCCGTTTTTCCTCGTGTACGGTGCCGAGGCTGTCATCCCAACAGACATCGAGTTCGACTCGCCTCGGATCACCATGTACACGGAGGAGGAGGCCAAAGAAGCAAGAGAAGATGGCGTGGACCTACTGGAAGAAGGCCGGCTGTTAGCACTCAGCCGGTCCGCCATCTACCAGCAAGGGCTGCGCCGCTACTACAACCGCAAGGTCAAGCCAAGATCCTTCCAAGAGGGCGACCTTGTGCTCCGGCTGATCCAGCGAACAGCCGGCCAGCACAAGCTCTCGGCCCCTTGGGAAGGCCCCTTCGTCGTCAGCAAGGCACTCGGCAACGACTCCTACTACTTGATCGATGCGCAAAAACCAAGAGCACGCAAGAGAGACGACTCCGGCAAGGAGTCAGAGCGACCATGGAACGCAAACCTCCTGAGAAGATTTTACAGTTGAAAGCAGTATGTATCATGCTACCCTTTTGTATTAAGCACGAACCAATAGGCCCCCCGAACAGTACTCGGGGACTGCCTTTTTATCTATGAATTACGAATGTCATATCCATGAATGTATCATTACATTTGATTTTTTGGTCTGGCACCGGGTTCGACTAGTCGGCCCGGGGACTGGCCGCCTTGAGCTATATTGAAAGTTTTCCCTAAAGTCAGAAAAGTAGTGCGCCGGCTCCCGAGTCCCCTCTTGTTGAAAGTCGCAGCTCAAAGAACTGACTGTCCGACTAGCAAGAGGCAAGAAAGAAAGGACGCCGACACAAAAAATGGCTAAGGAACAACGAACCTATATAGCAAAGAGACGGCCTCCAAACATGCCTGCCGGCTGCCAGAACAGTCGGCTGGCCGGCTTCCTAAACACTTAGCTTTAGTCCAGCGAAGCTAGAGTACTTCCCCCCCAATTGGCCAAGCACTCCTCCAGCTACAGATTGCAGAGCAACTGTTGGACTGGGGAGGCGGCAACCAAGGGAGGGCGGCAAAGGAAAAAGCAGAAGGACAAAAAGCAAAAGTACAAGGAAAGGCCAAATGCATAAGTTATATATACATAAAGCCCCCAACAGGCTGGCAACAGACATAAGTTCGAATACACCCAGTGGGTGGAATTGTGCAGACTTAACCAAACATTGTTCCTAAAGTAACTAGACAGGGAAACAAAAGACGGCAGACTAAGACGTGCTGCGGAGGCCGAGCTGGTTGGTGAAGGCGGCCTCGCCGACTGAAGGAGTGGCCGAGTAGCGGGTCCCGGCTTGACCACCACCAGCGGCAGGAGACGCACTCGCACGCGACGTAGTGCTGGAGGTGCGGTCAGGCTGAGGCTGGCCGGCTGCTCCACCAGCCGGCTCGGCGTCTTCACCCTCCTCCTCCTCTTCTTCACCCTCGTCGCTGGAGTCGATCTCCTCCGCCGAGTCTTCGCCATACTCCGGGTTCAGACCGAACCACTCCTCCGGCTGGGCGACACCATTGTCGTCCACCTCGGGGGCGAAGACGCTGGTGTCGGTGTAGTCGGCGATCGCCGAAGCCCGCCGGATGATGGCCGGCCGCGCCGGCTCCAGCTCTGTGTCGGCTTGCTGCCGCCAGGTAGCCAGCTGGTCCAGGCTCAGGCCGGGATACCAGGCCTTGACGAACTCCAGCGCCCGCCTGGCGCCGGAGCGAGCCGCCGAGGCCTTCCAAGCCTTGAAGCAGCCGACTGCCACCTCCAGCCAGTCGACAGTCCGACTGGGGGTGCGAGGAACCCCTTGGCCGGGCCAGAGGGCGGCCAAGGCCTGCGCCCCGGCACGCTGAAGCCGGCGGAGCAGCCGGTGAGCTGGCTGGATGCGAGCCTAGATCGCCAGGAGCTATTCCTCCAGCGAGCGGCCGGCGGTGGGCGAGATTTCAAAGCCAGCTTGCCTCCGCGCCTGGCGACGGGCCTCGATGGTCTGGTTGGCAGCAGTAGAATAGCCAGGGAAATACTCTGCGCAAGAAAAAGGAAGAAAGGAAGAAAAGAACACCAAAATCAGAAAACAATCCAAAGTGGCAGATGGCAAGAAAGGACGAAGAGGTAGGCGGCTTACCGTCAACCAGATCTTCGATCTGGCCGTAGCCAGAGATCAGAGTCTGCCTGGCCTCAGCCCTGCCAGCCGCCTCCGTCTCGAACTCGGCCTGGAGAGTAGCTTCGCGATCCTGCGCAGCCTTCAGTGCCGCCTTGTGGCTTTCCTCCTGGTCGGCCAACTTCTTGGCCAGGCGGTCGCGTTCCTGCACCAAGGCGGCGAGCTCGGCATCCTTGGCGCGAAGGGCAGTCTGAGACTCTCCCAGTTGTGCCCGCAGACTGGCGTTGGCCGCTGCAGAGACGGCAGGAAAAGAAGAACAGTAAGAAGTCGTCAAGGAAGATCCGACCCGACTGCTCAGCAGTCGGCCCGAATCTCGGGGACTACACCCAGTGGGTGCGCTGACGCGCCCCCACATGAGATAAAGAACAAACCACGTACCTCGGCTCTCAGTAAGGTCGGCGGTCTTCTGAGCCAGCTCCCGAGCTTGGGAGTTGAAGGCAGCCGCTCAATGGTTGTGGTAGTCCTGCAAGATGGACAGAAGACCGAAGTAAGAACAAAGATAGCAAAGACAAATCCACCAAGAAGTTCCAAGCCGCCTGCTCAGCAGCCGACTCGGAACTCGGGGACTACTCCCAGTGGGTGCGCTGACGCGCCCCCACGGAAGAAATCAAGATTAAGAAGAAATCAAGATCAAGAAGAAGCAAAGATGGGAATACTAACCCGGATGGCCGCCCGCGTCGCAAGGAACTCGTCGGTGAACTGCCTCAGCGCCGCGGCTTGGCTTTGGAGTCGGGTCCGGACGTCTTGTGCAGCCACGTTCACCACGGCCGTCCCTCCGCCTGGCTTCCACCCCGAGGTACCGCTGGCCGCCTCCGCATCTCGGGCCGACGAGCTGGAACCCACGGCCGCCTGTGGCTCCGACGCGGCCTTCTGCGGCTCCGACGCGGTCTTCCCCGCACGCCGGCTCGACGGAATCCGGACCGCCGTCTCAGCCCTCACGGCCGGCTCGCCCTGCGCCGACTGTGCAGGCGGCGGATCAGGCCGGCTGCCTTGGGCCGCCCCAGTTGGCGGGGTCGGCTCCGGCGCCTTCTCTAAGATAATGACGTCGTCACCGCTTCCCCCAGCCCTGGCTGGTCGCCGCTGGCTCCCTCTGGCGAGGGCTCCACGTCCCCAGGCGCCATGACGCGTAGCGGGGTGACCATCAAGACCTCCCCCGCCGCCGCCGCGGCTGCGGCCTCTGCTTGGGCCCTGGCTGCGGCATCGGCGAGTTCCTTCGCCGCCTCCTCCTCCTCCCGTGCCGCCTGGGCGGCGGCCGCCTTCCGTGCCTCCGCCTCTCGCGCCTCTCGCTTCGCCCGCGCCTCGTGCGCGTTCCTTTCTGTCGCCTCCTGGAGGTCGGCACGAGGGTCCACACGGCGGGTGGTGCTCCCAGAGCCCCTCGGCGACTCAACGACAGAGGCAGCAGCCGCCCGCTCAAGCGACAGCGGAGCCCTGATCATTGGAGAAGAAGACAAGAGCTCAAGAACCACCAAAGGAAAGAAAGAAAGAGAGTACACAAAGAAAAATTCAGACTTACGCCGACACGGTCTGCGGTTGCTTCACCGCCTTGCGGAAGCGAGCCGCCTTTGCGGCCGCCTCGTCCCGCCTGGTGGCTGCCGCCCCGCCTCTGGGCTTCTTTGTTCGGCTACCGAACAAACCCTGGGCGGTGCAACGCGTCTCCCCTCCGCCCCGAGCAGGCGGTGCAGCGGAGGAGCCCGCGCCGCGCCCAGAAGCCGGCTGGCGGCGCGGGACGACCTCGGCTTCGTCGTCGTCCGGCCAATCGTCGAAGGTGACTCCGAGCCTGGAGCCGCCTGCTTCGCCGCCGGCTTGGCCGCCACCCGGCTCGATGTTGTCGTCCATGCCGGCCGCCCCCAGGTGGGGGTCCTCCAGATCGTGTTCCGTCCGGTCGGGGACGAATCGACGCTCCGTGTCTGACCCGCCGGCCGGCCGAAGAAGAGGACTCTGTCAAAGAACAAGCCGACTAAGTTAGAGTCGGCCAAGAGGAACTCGGCAACGAAGTTGAGAGAAAAAGAAGACACAGGGAGAGCATACCGTGGGCGGTGGATTGGCTCGGCTGTATGGCTCCTTGCCGAATTGCCACTCTTCGGAGAGCTTGCAATTCGCAAGGTAGTTCACCATATAGGCGACCTCCTCGTGCGGCATGTCCTTGGTGCACATCCGGCTCGGATCGAGCTGGCCGCTCATCTGACAGATCAGATGAGGACGGCTCTGGAGTGGAAGAACCCGGCGAGTGACGAAGGCGGCCAGAAGGTCAGCCCCCGTGAAGCCCTCCTACTGGGTCATCACTCGCACTCGGGCGACGGCTGCGGACCCGGCTGGCGTCAGAGTCACAGCCCGGAAGGACCACTGGGGCAGCCTGCCCGCCAGTGGGCCGGCTACGTAAGCCGACAGGTTGATGTAGTCGCCCCGTGGGGCGATGTTCCTCACGTCGAAGTACGACTTCTGCCACTTCTTCACCGATTGGATTAGCGGGCTGACGGGGAAGGGGTTGTCGGCGACCGACCTCCGCGACGCGATGAAGGCGCCACTCTGAGCCGGCACGCCCTGCCTGCGCGTGCCCAGCTTGGTCTGGACGAACTCCCCCCAGAGCTCGAGGGTGGGGAGAACGCCAAGGTAGCCCTCGCACAGGGTGACGAAGGCCGACAGCAGCACCACCGCATTCGGGGTGAGGTGGTGCGGCTGGAGCTGATAGAATTCGAGCTAGGAGCGGAAGAAGGCGCTCACTGGAAGGCCGATGCCGCGCAAGAAGTGCGAGCGGAAGACCACCCGCTCGCCCTCCTGCGGCTGCGGCGTGATTTCCTTTGCCGGCGCGAGGCGGACCTCCACCTTGTCCGCGCCGGGCAGCCGCCGCGTGTTGCGGAGGAACTCGACGTGGTCGTCGTGGACGTTGGAGCCATCCCAACCCGCCATGCTGCTCTGTGGCGGGAGGCATGGCTAAAACAAGCGCGGCGGCAGAGGAATGCGTAGTGGAAGAGCGCGGCGGCGAGGCGCTGTCGCAAGAGCGGGAGAGCGAAGAAGATGGTGGAGGTAGGAGGAGCGTGCGAGGGCCTGCCGCCCTCCACCTCCCCCTACTTATAGCCTCACGCGGCTGGACCAGAGAAGCCGAACGCGGGGGGAGTCGTGGGATTAACTGCACCCACTCCCCCCACGTATCGCGATTATTACGCATAAATGCGAGCCGAAACTGCCGCACGGGACGTGCGGGCGGTTTCGGGATGTAGACGATCCGCGCCTGGGCCGGGGCGCGAACGTGGCGGGCCCCCTCCCTGCGGCGACGTCCCGTCACGCGCGTGGGCTGACAGGCTTTCCGGCCCGCGGTCCGATGCACGCACTAGCAGGCTCCCGCCCTCCAACTCCGAAAGATTTCGACTCAGGCGGCGCGCCTGACCAAGGCCGGCTCCCAGCTGCCGACTTGTCAAGATAGGAAGCCGATCGAGCTTCTCAACCCCTACTCCACCTCGAAGCCCAATCAGCTTCGGGGACTACTGTCGGAGTAAATGGCCACGGGTAGCCTAACCGACTGCCGCTGGTTCTTCTGAAAAAATTATCAGGCCTTCGGGCCTCCAAGCACTCCAAGCATTGGGCCGCCTTCCCTGGCCGACTACCTCTGAAGCCGACTCCCGGAAGGCGACCCAGCCTCAGCAACCCCTCCCCAGGACGACTACAGGGTGGCCGACTCCAAGAAGCCGGCCAAGAAGGACGCCGACTCCAAGGAGCCGGCCGAGACCACAACCACCAAAGCTACTCCCACATAATGGCGACAAGACGGGGTGTGGCCACAGTGCAGCCCACTACCCCCGAAGCCCGAGGCGGGCATGGCTACAGGAGGCCGTACGGGACGGCCGTCTCCTGTGCGGCTCGGCACTGTAGCCATGCTAGCCTCAACGTCATCCACGACAGACTCCCGTACGGCCCACAGGCGGCGGGCCCCTTCAGCCAGAGAGAGGCGTGAAGGCGGCCCGGTCTTTCCCAGTCGGCCAAGGGCGTAGCCGGCCCCCAGAAGCCGGCTACTCCCTTCCTCGAAGCAGGAGCCCCATTAAGGAGACAAGACGAGGTAAGGCTACAGTGAGAGCCCCCGAGGCGGCCCACTATAGCCACGCTTACCTCGACAAAGCCCTCGTCATCAGAGGCGAGGCTACAGTAAGCAGCCGCCGACAAGACCCTAGGCGGTGGGGCCGGCCTGTCGACCAAGAAGCCGGCAGCCGGCGGGACACACTAGCCGGCGGGACCCAACAGCCGGCGGAGAAGCCGGCGAGCATAGACACTGACGGCTGGGACCAGCACCCAGTCGGATTACCATTGTACCCCCGGGGGGTAGGCCTATATAAACCCCCCGGAGCACCCATGGAAAGGGTTGGCTTCTAAGCATAGCACACACACCATAGATAGAGAGAAGCAAGAGCTAGCCTTGTTCTTCTTCTCCCTTGAACCCAACAGCTCTAGGAGCGATTGTAGCTACCTTTCCTTGATCTAGTGATCATGCGGAGACCCCGCAGAGCAGGACTAGGGGTGTTATCTCCTCGGAGAGCCCCGAACCTGGGTAAGATCCGCCGGCGTGCATGTCTTCGCCTCATCCTGTTTCCAGGCACCGGCGACGTCTTATTGGCACCCACAATGATAAGCCATCCTTTGGCATATGTCGCACCAACCACCCGACAAGTTTGAAGGATGCTCACCGGCACATTGACATTCAGCTTACAGACGAAGAAGTCACTGAGGCTGTAAAGAAAATACTGAATGAACCGGAGGCCGTCTGTGCCCAAACCGGACTACTCCCTTTCTGCACCTTCAACAAACCACCAGTTGTAGGAATCATATAATCCTTTGTATCTGAATTTTCTTCTGTCCAAATATTCTCTGAAAGTGTGATTATTTTCTAACAAGGTGATGATCCGTTCTAGAACAAGAAACCTCCACAAGACAAACCGGCGAAGCCGCAAGACAAACCGGTCAAGCCAGTTCGTCCAAAGACCAAGGTTGTTAAGAAACCTGCCAAAAGAATGACCACCGCATCCTCCGATCTACTCGCTGATGACGATGTGCGTAATCCGGAACCAGAGGTAGAACTTGACTCTTTTGGTTCATTTTTCGTACATCTCACTGACAATGATTATTATCAGGACGACACTAAAGGTAGTCACGCTAAGGACGTAGAGGTAACCATTCTTTCCTCCGATTCAGATCCTCTCCCAACACCAAAAATCCGTCAAGCAAACCGGAAAGTAAAATTTTCTCACCCTCTTGCTTACTTGGACCCAAACTTTCTTTTGAAGACGCAGCAGCACGAAGCTCACTGTACAACCCGGCACAGCGGCCAGGTAGTTACCTCCGCCGGTTTACCGAACAGTCCGGTTCGGAAACTTCGATCAGAGGTCTCTTATCCCATTGATACTTCATGCCCAAAAGCAGGTTGTTTTCGCCAGCCTCTTAACCCGTCTGATTCAAATTATCAGGGTACTTCTCACTCATCCTCTGGCGAGTCATCGGCCACACAGCTTCCGCCCATCAAAATAGTTCCTGGGTGAGCTATGCACATATCTTTTGTCAGCGCCAAGCCAAGACCCAGCGAGAAAGCTCGGTTAAACAAACCGACTGATGATAATGTAGCTGCTGAACCGGAAACAACTCCAGAGGTGGAAGAAACTGATATTGACGCCATGCTTCACGATCCGCCGCCTCAAGACCATGACTTCCTTACTGAACAAGTGCAAGTTGACACTACCGGCTATGCAGACCGGCCAACCAGCCCTGTTCGAACTGATGACAAACCGGTCAGTCTAGTTAAGGATACTGATAAACCGCCAACTCCGGTGAAGGCTGCTGATGAAGAAGATGATGATATTATGATTATTGGCACTGGCTACACAACTCCTGGCAATCCTGTAGCTTTGTCAAAGCATACTGCCAAGGATGATCTCTCTGCTATCGGCAAAGGCAAATGGAATGCCGATTTATCAAGCTACGCCCATCTCAATGCTTAAGACATTCACTCTGGCTTCTTGAACCGTCTGTATACCAGCCGTGATTATGAAGCTAGTTTGGTAAACTTGATGAAGGGGCGATATGAGGTAACTACCATATTTCTCTTTTGTCCAATTGTAGTTTATCAATTCCTAGTAGCCCCCAAGTGACGGTTTATGATACCGATCTAAACCGGGACTTTTGTCATAACTTATCTTTGCATATTTAGACTCTAGGGACCGGATTACCTCGTTAAGATGAACCAGTTTCTTTAAAATTTGCCATACTGCTCTTTCACCGGTATAGCCCCCAAGGGCCGATTTTACTTTATAAAGATGAACCGGGACTATAGAAGAACTCCCATACCAACAGCTTTTTGAGCAAATACACATTAGCCCCCAAGTGCCAAGATTAATACTTCTATTGTGCTTGGGACTTGTAGAAATTTCTGATCAAGAGCAAACATGCATTAGCCCCCAAGTATCAAGGGCATAACTTGTTATGGGCTTGGTACTTCAAATATGTAATGTCAACTCATGATACATCTGTCCCTTTACAGGCAGAGCTGAGCAAGAAGGAACGCCAAACCGCTGATCTGCAAGAGAACATCAAAACCCAGCAAGCTGAACCCTCCAAAGCGAAGGAAGAGTTGACCCGCGATCTAGGCGCTATGGAGAAACTGAAAGAGGGCTTCAACAAAGAGAGGGCGGATTGGGAGACTGAAAAAGCCGCTTTGATAAAAAGGGCTGAAAACGCAGAAGCCGCTCTTAAACCGGTGGTTGATGAGCTGACTGGTGTAAAGCGGCAAGTGCATGCTATGACCGCTGCTGTGTTTGGTAAGCATCCTTCCCTTATGCTTTCAACATATCCTCCCATGCGTTGCCGGTTTACTGATGTTTGTAATAATACAGGAACTCGCATTGGCCATCTGGGCTCTGATGTGCAGAAGAAGTTGAAAGCTGCCTACACGCTGATAGAGCAACCGTATACCAGCGCACGACGGATTATCTGCACCGCTTCTCACAATAAGCCACCGCCGACGTTGATCAAGGATACCTTAGACAGGCTATCTATGCTGCCTACCCAGATAGAAGAGCTGAAGCGGTCTACTGCAAGGGCTGGCGCTCTGACCGCACTTACCCGGGCAAAAGCATAGGTGCCTAATCTTGATCCGACGGACGTGGCTAAAGGCTACCAAAGCTTAAAAGAAGACGGGTCAGAGTTTGGCACTGAAGATCTCTGCGCCATAAACCGGGAAGTACGTCCACTGGCTTGTCAACTTGCTGAAGAGGCTGATCTTTCATTTTACCAGGCGAGCTATGATACCAATAACAAGCGGGTTGCTGCACCATTTCCTGAGGCTCAAAACCTGATCCCTCCAATCCGTAAGCACACTTATGCCCCTAACATTGAACCGTCCACCCTTATAAGCGACGAAGTTGTTTTTCAAGCTTTAACCGGGATCAACTGGACAACTGTTGACTTCCAGACGCTGGGTAGAGACGAAGAAGATGAACCGGCGCAAGCTGATCCACAGCCGTCAGGTCAAGCTGCTCAGCGATCATAACCCGGGGGCCGGTTTAATCTTCCATACTGCAATGTTTATTGAGAAACAATTATTCCTCTGGGCACTGAAACGCCTTGTAATAGGCTAGTTAAAACACTTGGTCTGTTATGCCTTCGTGCATATTTCTCTGCAACTGATGCGTGTTAATCCGCCATGCTTGAGATATGATGTTCATAATCCATAGCTATTTATTCCAGTTGTTCCTGCAGACAAAAAGCTTAAAGCGCCCTGGCGGTTTACCACCGGGCGGGTCATGATACCCAACTATATATATGACCAAGGTTTATAACCAAGGTTGTAGAAGACAACCAAATATGCAAATATATGATACCTGCGACCTTTAGGCATAGTGTTGGCTGACCAACCATGTAATGAGGGAAATAACCTTAATCTGGAGTAAAAGTATCTCTTGTTATATAATGCCGGTTTACAACAAAACTGTTCCGGGTTGTGATAAACACCGGTTTATTCCATACTGGTGACTATGAGTCAAAACCAGACCGGGCTGATAGTCTCCGGATTATAACTTGGTAATGTACTGACAACTTGTAGTTGACAGCCTAACCGGGTTGATAAACACTGATTTGAAAACATCACAAATCTTAGCAAAAGAAAAAGAAACTTAGCAAAAGGCAAATAAAACCGCTGTAGTCGAGGCTTTTCATGGGCTGCCAGGCCCCAAATTTGATCAAGAGGTGTTGCTATGGTTCGGGTTCGACCAAGCCCCCAAGTGATGTTGTGGCATTACGCCGATCGAGAGGTGTTGCTATGGTTCAGGTTCGACCAAGCCCCCAAGTGATGTTGTGGCATTACGCCGATCAAGAGGTGTTTCTATGGTTGGGGTTCGACCAAGCCCCCAAGTGATGCTGTGGCATTACGCCGATCAAGAGGCGTCGCTATGGTTCGAGTTCAACCAAGCCCCCAAGTGATGTTGTGGCATTACACCGATCAAGAGGCGTAGCTATGGTTCGGATACGACCAAGCCCCCAAGTGATGCTGTGGCATTGCGCCGATCAAGAGGCGTAGCTATGGTTCGGATACGACCAAGCCCCCAAGTGATCTAATATCAAGCTTTAAGAAGCTAAAACAAGGGGTAAACCGGACGCCGCTTTGTAGGCTCCATGTAACCAAACGTGATGTAAGAAAAGAACAGATACCCCGCTTTAGCTGAGGTTCCGGTTTATTATATTGATCATAATATATACAATGTCATAATATGTACATAAGCAGAGCCTGTAGCTCAAGTATAGTAGGGCCGAAGATGAGCAATATTCCATGGCCGATTAGTCTCCTCCTCCGATTTACGTGGGTCTTTGCGCTCTCGAACATCGATTAGGTAGTACGACCCATTGTGCAGATCCTTGCTGACCACAAAAGGTCCTTCCCAAGGGGGATAGCATGTGCATATCCGTCTGATCCTGGATGAGTCGAAGCACCAAATCTCCTTCTTGAAAGGTTCTGGTTCTAACCCGGCGGCTATGATAACGACGCAGATCTTGCTGATAAATCGCCAAACGGGCTGCCGCCATGTCACGCTCCTCATCTAACAGGTCAAGAGCTTCCTGCCGTGCCTTCTCGTTATCTGTTTCAACATATGCCGCTACACAAGGTGAGTCATGACGGATGTTACTAGGAAGAACCGCTTCCGCTCCATAAACCATGAAGAATGGCGTGTAGCCTGTCGATCTGTTGGGTGTGGTATTGATGCTCCATAACACTGAAGGTAACTCCTCAACCCAACAACCCGGCGTCCGTTTCAAAGGAACCATAAGCCGAGGTTTCATGCCTCTCAAGATCTCTTGATTGGCCCTCTCCTCTTGACCATTGGACTGGGGGTGAGGCACTAATGACACGTCAAGCCGGATGTGCTCACGTTGACAGAACTCCTTCATGGCACCCTTTGGTAGATTGGTACCATTGTCTGTTATAATGATGTGTGGAAAGCCAAACTGGAAGAACACCTTTTTGATGAATTGAACTGCCGTGGCTGCGTCACACTTACTAACTGGCTCTGTCTCCACCCACTTCGTGAACTAATCAACCGCCACCAAAAGGTGGGTCTTCTTGTCCTTGGACCTCTTGAAAGGCCCAACCATATCCAGCCCCCAAGTTGCAAACGGCCAGGTGATTGGAATCATCCTCAATTCTTGAGCTGGTACAAGAGCACGCCGTGAGAATTTCTGACAGCCATCACATCTTTTAACCAAGTCCTCGGCATCAGCATGAGCTGTCAACCAATAGAAATCATGACGAAATGCCTTTGCCACCAAAGATTTTGAACCGGCGTGGTGTCCACAATCTCCTTCGTGGATCTCACGCAAAATTTCACGGCCTTCCTCAGGAGATACACAGCGTTGAAACGCCCCTGTCAGACTGCAATGATGTAACTCTCCATTGATAATAGTCATGGACTTGGACTGCCGGGTTATCTGTCTGGCCAAAGTTTCATCCTCTGGTAACTCACCCCGGTTTATATATGCCAGATACGGAACCGTCCAATCCGGGATAACATGTAGAGCTGCCAGAACTGAGCCTCCGGATCAGGAACAGCCAAATCCTCTTCACCAGGGAGCTTGACGGACGGATTATGCAAAACATCCAGGAAGACATTAGGTGGAACCGGTTTATGTTGGGAACCTAGGCCGCTTAAAGCGTTTGCCGCTTCATTCTTCCGCCGGTCCACATGATCCACCCGATAACCTTTGAAGTTACCTGCAACAATACCCACCTCACGACGATATGCTGCCATTAGTGGGTCCTTGGAATCCCAAGTGTCGGACACTTGTTGAGCCACCAGATCCGAGTCACCGAAGCACTTAACTCGGCTGAGATTCATCTTCTTAGCCATCCGGAGATCATGGAGTAAGGCCTCATATTCAGCTGCATTATTAGTGCAAGGGAACACTAAACGGAGAACATAACAAAACGTATCACCTCGTGGGGAAGTTAACACGACTCCAGCCCCCGAGCCCTCCAATTGCCTGGACCCATCAAAATGAATAGTCCAATAAGTGTGCTTTGGCTTCTCTTCTGGCGCTTGTAATTCTGTCCAATCATTGATGAAATCCACAAGTGCCTAAGATTTGATCGCCGTTCGGGGTATGTATTTCAACCCGTGAGGCCCGAGCTCGATAGCCCACTTAGCAATCCGACCAGTTGCCTCCCTATTCTGGATTATATCCCCCAAAGGAGCAGAGCTGACCACCGTGATGGGATGACCTTGGAAATACTGCTTAAGCTTCCGGCTTGCCATGAAAACCCCATACACCAATTTTTGCCAATGCGGGTACCTCTGCTTGCATTCAATGAGTACCTCACTAATATAGTAAACCGGCCGCTAAACTAGATATTCCTTTCCTGCCTCCTTGCGCTCCACCACAATAGCCACAATAACAGCCCGAGCGTTAGCTGCCACATATAGCAACAATGGCTCTTTGTCAACCGGAGCAGCGAGAACCGGCGGATTAGCTAGCTGCCGCTTTAAGTCCTCAAATGCTTCATTAGCGGCGTCACTCCAGACGAAGTTATCTGTTTTCTTTAGCATCTGATACAAAGGGATGGCCTTCTCGCCGAGGCGACTGACAAAACGGCTCAACGCGGCAATCCGGCCTGCCAGGCGTTGAACATCATTTCTACACTTTGGTTTAGCCAAGGAGGTGATGGCTTTGATCTTTTCCGGATTAGCTCAATGCCCCTGTTAGACAACAAAAAGCCCAAGAGCTTCCCTGCAGGTACACCAAAGACACATTTGGCCGGATTAAGCATCATTTTATAAACCCGCAGGTTATCAAAGGTTTCCTTCAAGTCATCAATCAATGTCTCCTTCTTCCTTGATTTTACCACAATATCATCCACATAGGCATGAACATTGCGGCCGATCTGTGTATGAAGAAAATTCTGCACACACCGTTGATAAGTTGCCTGTGCACTCTTGAGCCCAAAGGGCATGGACACATAGCAGAAGGCTCCAAAGGGAGTTATGAAGGCTGTTTCTCCTGGTCCTTAACTGCCATTTTGATCTGATGATAACTAGAATATGCATCCAAAAAACTTAAACACTCACAACCCGCCGTAGCATCAATAATTTGATCAATACGGGGGAGGGAAAAAGGATCTGCTGGACAAGATTTGTTGAGATCTGTGTAGTCCACACACATACGCCAAGTGCCATTCTTCTTGAGGACCAGCACCGGATTAGCCAACCACTCAGGATGGAATACTTCAAAGATAAATCCAGCCGCCAAGAGCCTGGCTACTTCTTCTCCAATAGCTTTGCGTCTTTCTTCATTGAACCGGCAGAGAAACTGCTTGACCGGTTTGTACTTAGGATCAACATTGAGAGTGTGCTCAGCAAGTTCTCTCGGTACACCAGGCATGTCAGAAGGCTTCCATGCAAAGATGTCCCGATTCTCATGGATGAACTTGATGAGCGCGCTTTCCTATTTCGGATCCATGTTAGCGCTGATGCTAAACTGCTTGGACGAATCGCCAGGCACGAAGTCAACAAGTTTAGTCTCATCAGCCGATTTAAACTTCAGGGCCGGATCATGATCCGTAGTCATATCTGCCTGATCAACATTGTCCTTGTAAAACTTCAACTTCTCTGTTGCACAAACCGACTCGGCATAAGCCGCATCACCTTCCTCACACTCCAGAGCAGTCTTGCGGCTTCCATGCACGGTTATAGTTCCCTTGTGACCCGGCATCTTGAGTTGTAGATAGACATAACAAGGCCGTGCCATAAACTTAGCATAAGCTGGCCGTCCAAATAGGGCATGATACGGGCTTCTGATTTTCACCACTTGAAAGGTCAAGGTTTCTGATCTCGAGTCATGCTCATCTCCAAAAGCCACCTCCAGAGCTATCTTACCAACATGATATGCCGACTTACCAGGCACCACACCATGGAACACCGTATTGGACGGTTTAAGATTTTTATCTGTTAGCCCCATGCGACGGATAGTTTCATAATAAAGGATATTGATACTACTCCCTCCATCCATGAGTACCTTAGTGAACTTATAACCTCCCACCTGAGGTGCCACCACCAAAGCCAGATGACCTGGATTGTCAACCCGGGGTGGATGATCTTCTCTACTCCACACAATGGGCTGCTCGGACCAGCGCAAATAACGGGGCACCGCCGGTTCAACGGCATTCACCACCCTTTTATGAAGCTTCTGATCGCGCTTGTCCAAGCTAGTGGTGAAGACATGATACTGTCCGCTATTCAACTGCTTCGGGTTGCTCTAGTAACCCGACTGCTGCTGCTGCTGATTGCCCTGATGATTATAGCCACCTTGGTTACCTTGATTACTTTGATTGTTATGTCCACCCTGATTGCCATGGAATCCTGAACCGGAATTTCCTCCGCCATAACCCGACCCATGAGAGCCAGAGCCCGAACCGCCTCCTGATCCATGATCATACCAGAAAGAATCAGAATTTTTGAACTCTTGCATGGTGTAACAATCTTTCCAGAGGTGTGTAGACGGTTCCTCCTTCGTCCCATGCTTTGGACAGGGCTGGTTCAACAGATACGACAAACGGTCCGGATTAGGATTCGACATTCCACTGCGCCGGGGCGGTTTACCCTTACGCCGCTGGCCTTTATAGTGTGTATTAGTGTTAGCCACAAAGTCTAAACCGTGGTCCGCTTTACGGTTGCCGCTGTTTCCATGACCCGCCGGGTTGTGGTGCTGCCCCTTGGCGTTGCCGCTCTTGTTTCCCTTCCCTGTCTTATCATCGTCAGACTCGGGATCCTTGGTACTATCAGAGTCGGCATACTTCACCAGTGCAGCCATGAGGGTTCCCATGTCATTACAATGACGTTTGAGCCGTCCCAACTTCAACTTCAAGGGTTCAAACCGGCAATTGCCTTCCAACGTTAAAACTGTGGTGTCAGCGTTGATGCGGTCTAATGAATGCAAAATCTCCGAAACCCGGCGCACCCAATGGGTTGTTGACTCTCCTTCCTCTTGGACACAGGCAGCTAAGTCCACAGTTAACATGGGCTGCTTGCAAGTATCCTTGAAATTCTGAATAAACCGGGCTCTCAACTTGGCCCATGACCTGATAGAATTAGCAGGTAAGCTCTTTAGCCAAGTGTGGGTCGTTCCTTCTAGCATCATGGTGAAGTACTTCGCACATGCCGCATCATCCACGTCCAGCATCTCCATGGCCATCTCGTAGCTTTCAACCCATGTTTTAGGGGATATAGCAGTGGTGTAATTCGGCACCTTGTGCGGGCCCTTGAAATCCTTGGGCAGGCGCACATTGCGCAACACTGGGACAAGACATGACACTCCCAAGGAACTAGAGGTAACTCCTGGTTCCACCGATGTGGTTGGACAAACCGGAGTAAGCTGACGGGCCTCGTGCTGCACTGCTAACTCGGCCTCTCTGCGTGCCCGAGCCCGGTCCACCACCTCCTGAGCATCACCAGCACCACCCGCCGGGTTATGGCCACGGGGCGGATCACGGTTGCGCGCATTTCTTGATACCTCCGGTTCATCCATATGCCTGCTGTAACTCTGGCTTGGATGGGGAGTGGAATGAATCAGATCGCAACTATATGAATAAGCCTCCTGTTGAACCAAGGCTGTCTGAAGAAGCTCCTTAACCCGACACGTCTTGACCGCTGCTGGAGAATCGCCTTCGATCGGGATGGCCGCCAGCCGTGAAGCGGCAGCGACAATGTTGTCCATTGGGTTAGAATAATGGCCCGGTGGCGTGGGGACATGAGGTACCACAATGTTGTTCTGACGAGGCGGATCCACCAAACGTGGCTGAACCGGCGCCCCTGCTCTGGGTGCCTCTGCCCGGTTTATCACCGGCGGATTACTGGTCCCTGCTCCTGGGGTGTTAAAGAGATTTCTAGCATCATAAACCGGCGGCAGGCGAGATCGGTGCCTCCACTTCAGGACTTCGTTCGACGCATTGTGATCCAGCATAATCCGGTAAGCTTGTGCATCCAAAGCGGCCCGCCCCGGGGCTATCCTGGTATCCTCAGCTGCTAAGTCGAATTTTGCCTGGGTGATCTGATCTTTCACTTTCACGATTTCCGCATTGTGTGCATCCTGATCCGCCGGGTTAACCTCCGCCATCAGCGTTGCCAACACATCAAACAAATCAGATAGGACCTGAGCTGGCAGTCGCACAGGGCCTCCTGCCCCAGCCGCTGCCACCACCGCTGATCCGGAAATCATCGCCGCTGCGGTCGAAGAGTGGAGCGCTGGTTGCGTGACGGCCATGAAGATCGCCACCCGGTTTGGCAGATCAAAGGGGTCCGAAATACTGTCGCCATCGCAATAGCCCCCAATCCGGCCATCTTGTAACTGATATAACGACTCGGTCTCTCCAGTCGATGACTCATCGCCGGAATAAACGATGGTCTCACCACCAGATTCCGATCTATCCTCAGATTCCCCTCCATGGATAACTCCCACAAAGGCACGCTTCATGACAGGCTTGACCCGTGCAGATCTCGCACGCTGAGCCGTTTCGACGAGGTCGGTGCAGATGTCCGGCTCAGGGCCTGGTTCGCTGATCTTGCCAATGAAAACGGGTATGCCACCAAAGGGACCCGGTACCCGTACTCGATTGAGCCGGCCTCGGGGCCGCAGCCTGCATCGTCGATGTAGAGCTTGCCGCGACGACTCTTGGTCATCCAGCCCACAGCGTAACCCTTGAGTCCTTCGAAGATGCCCTCCAAGGACTTGAAACCACCGTGCGATAGCCCCACGGTGGGCGCCAACTGTCGTGGTCTTATCATGGTAGATGTCCTGGAGAAAGGACTTAGTCGTGGAGCCATCGCTACGGGTTAGCTTAAAGGGGTTAAAGCGGACAAGGGACGCAAGAGAGTTCTATACTAGTTCGGCCCCTTACGATGAAGGTAAAAGCCTACTTCCCGTTGTGATGGAATTGATGGGGTTTTGATGACCAGGGAGCGAATACGCTTTGCCTGAGTCTCGAGTTGTTGTCTGTTGTCCTTGAACCGCCGCCGGGTCGTCCCCTTATATACATGGGTTGACGCCCGTCGGTTTACAGACTCCGAGGCCGGCTCATAATCGTGTTCGGCTCGGTCTCTGCTACTTCTATCTTACAACACAAGTTTACATCTCAACGCCGGTTTGTGTCTACCTGCTTTGTCCCCTGGTCCTTCATGACGCGTCACCGTCTGTCTTCATGGGCTTCAGATACAGATGAACTACTTATGAAGTTAACCCAGCCTCTCCTGGCCGGTTTACACCCAGTGGTAATATCCCCAACAGAAATGATATGAAGAAACCTTGTGCATGCAAGCTATTTGGAGAAATAGGACACAACCATAAAGAACACAAGGATGAATGTCCTAATTGTGAAGAAAGTCACCCAGCTAAAGAATGCCCAACTAGGCAGATTACTTGTTTCTTGTGTGAAGGGACTACTCACTACCCTGCTCAGTGTCACATTTACCCCATGGTACAATGAACCATCCAGCAAAAGAAAGAAGCAATAAAAGGAGTCCTCTTGGAAATTTTAGAAGAACCTGTGATGAAGGAAGATGTCGAGGACACACACAAAGGAAACATAAATAAACCCTGCACCCGGTCATGCTATTCATGTGGAGAAGAAGGACACATCTCCCAGAACTGCCCGAAGGAGGATCTAGTAGCATTCCCGACTATGGAAGTAGAGTATGACCCACAGGTAATAGAAGCCCTGATTGGCAGGGAAAGGTCCAGGAAGAGAAATTGATTGGATTCCAGGAACAATCCAATTTCTACAAAGAAGGACCTGAGTCATATCGCATGTTTCAAGTGTAAAGATTCAGGGAACTACTTCAGCGGTTGCCCAAAAAGGAAGCCGAGGACCCAAGGAGGCTATGTAGTCACAAGGAAACCACGAGACTTGCGAGAAGTAATATGTTTCCGTTGTAATGAAGCAGGGCACTTTGCCAGAGATTGTCCCAATGAGAAGGAGACTTGTGCTAAATAGTTGTGTCGAAAAAGAAATATAGTAGTAGTAGTGGGAAGAATTCTTTTATATTGAGGTGTTGAGTTGAGGCATGTAATGGAAATGCAAGAGATTGTAACAATTTGAGAATCAATAAAGTTAGCATCCTTGGTACTGAGTTGGATTTTATGAGTTGTTACTCTATGAAATTTTTTTGACCATTTTCGAGGATATAAGAAATATGGTCTATGGATGAATTTTTGTATTTCAAGGGTGGTAGTACCCTGTGAGGACACTTGACCCCTGGAAAAGATAATGATATTCCACGGAGTGGACTTCGGACAAAATAAGTATGAGTTTTATCTCGATATGTGGGATACCCCAAGAATATGAAGGGATGAAGTACTATTGGATATAAATGCGGTATAATGTTGGTAATATGGAGCAATTGTAACCCCAGGATGAGTTAAAGTTATAAATGTGATGAGTTGGGCCGTAACCCACAGGCTCCAGGACCTGACAAGAAGCAAGCACACTCTTGCTGAAGGAAAAAACCCTGGAAGAAGTTACGACTTTATCAACAGACGGTCTTATAGGAGTAACGCAGAACTGGAGAGTTGTGAAGGAACGATAGATGTTTGTTTTGCTTGCAGAATCCATGGATTTATCCGAACTTAGTTCGTTGACAAGAGAAATTCTGCAATGCTTGTGAGGATGACCGAGTGTTAGAATGCGAGATTCACTAAACCATATACAAGGTAATGATTTGGGTGCGGAATGGATTGATCACCATGCCAACTTACTCTTATTATTCACCTCTACTATATGGGATGGTAAATCTGAGTGACTTACCCATAGTAGAGAGACGGCGATATCAAAACCTTGTTGAAACCTTAGAATGGTATGACAATTTTCCCTTGTACAAGGCAGTTTTTGCCAATCGTAGGTCATACGGTAAGAATGAAGCCAAGACCCATTTCCTGCAGGAGAAACCATAAATTGATGACCGCCATGAGATATCGATAGTTGTTTAGTATTGGCGCCAGACCTGTCAGCTAAGAAGACTCAGTCATGGAAGAACCTTACAAGATGAAAGGACACAAGGATTGAGGAAAAAGGTTTTGCCACTACCGGAAGAGCCAGAGTAGGAATTTTCCCGAGAATCTGAGAAGACCGACACTTTCAAGAATAAGGATGGAGTATATGAGTTTTGATGGAACTGTAACCATTCTTCTAAGGGTGGTAGCACCCCAGACCCCCTGTGATGATCGACGGATTTTGAGGAGACCTCGAACCTAACCTATTTCTTGCTAGTCTCTCCGAATCTTGAGGGCGAGCTTCATTTTAAGGGTGGTAGGTTTGTAACATCCCAAAATTCTAAATTTTGGAATGTTATATCAATTAAGTAAGAATGATTGCTTGTGTGATTTGTTGTGTGAAACTGAGTGAAATTTGAAACTTTTTGAAAGTTGAATGAGAGGGAATGAAATGACTTCCCAAACTTTCACTTTGCATTCTGAGCTCCATGAATCCAATTTTTTTTTTCAAATACAAAACCCTAGAGAGAAGATGACATGACTTTTTCCATTTAAAATGAAAAGGGTTTTTGAAAATATTTGAATTTCATTTGGAAATATTTCAAATTCAGAAACTTTATGAAACTCAATGTTTTTCAAGAGAGAAGATAAAATGACTTCTTCAAATCATATGAAATATGAGTTGGAAGTTTAAAGCAATCAAATATAAAGTCCATTTGAAGGTATTTTGAAAACCATTTTCAATTTGGAGTTATTAGGTTTTTATTCAAATTATTTTTCTCCAAAAATAAAATAAATGGAAATAAGGGTAAAAGCATTCCCTTCAATGTAAAATTTGGAGAAAATAAATTTGAAGACATTTTCGGTATTTTTAAAATGATTTTTTATTGGGTTTTATTGCAATAGTTGCACTCTTTGCTTTATTTGAAATTTTTATGAAATTTATTTGCCACTAAAAAATTGTTCATGTTTTAGAAAAAAAATCTGAAAATTTTGATATATAATATGCCTATATATCATTTTTATTATTTATTTGTTTGTTTTATTTTGTTATTAAAAAGTTAGTTCGGGCCGAACGAACTGGGCCGCTCCCAGCCCAGCCGGCCCAAGCCGCCGCGCGCTCGTCTCCGAGCTCGGGATGAAGTACCGAGCCAGCACACTGCCGCCACCTGTGTCCGCCCCGGACTCTGCCTCACCGCCGCCTCTCTTGCCCCTCCCCCATGCCTCCCGAGGCCACACCCTCCTTAAATAGCCCGGCCCCGCCCCCCTCTCTCCCTCGAAGTAGCAGCAGTAGCAAAAGCCACCTCATCCGCCACCGCCGCACTTCGCCGCCGCTGCTGTTGCTCCGCCTCCCGCGTAGCCGACGCTGCCGCCCGCGTAGCCGCCGTCGTTGCCGCCGCCTCGCCTCGCCGCCGTCGCCGGAGCCCCGAGCCGCCGCTGGACTCGCCGACGATCCGCCCGACCCGACCCGCCGGTTTTCCCTGTCCGGTAATAAACCGACCCCGGTCCGATCCGGTTTTTCTTTTCGGTTTTTCTTTTAAGACCCGGTTTATTATCTTAGTTTAGTTATTTAGCGAACGTTTGTTCGTTAAATTCCTGTAGTGAACAATTTCGTTCATTAGTCTTCCATAGCGGACGTTCGTCCGATAGATTTTTTCTTTTCTGTTTTAGTTTCGGCCAGGGAGCCATTTGTAAATACTTTTCTTACACATCAGTCTCTATTTTTCAAACCCTCACAACTTTTAAATCGTTTGTCCAAATTCAACGAAACCAATGCCAAATTCTTCCTTATGATCGCCTCTATCCAGAGAACTTATTAAATCAACTTTTTGTAATTTTAAATTTTGAATTAGATCATATTCAAATTCAAACTTGTTTTGGCTATAACTTAATTTTTATAACCCCGATTTAATTGATTCTTTTTGAAAATCAAAGCTCCTGACATGTACCTTCTGTTAAGATCAAAATCACATGATTTTGTTACTTTTAAAAATATGTTTTTGTCTAGAAGATTTATTTGATGGTTATTTTTGAAGCTCTCCGAAGTGTTTTCTGCGTTCTTTTGGATCTTTGAGTTATTGCTTATGTGTGGTTATAATTGCTTGCTTACGATAGATTGATCAGAGTGTGCCGAGTAGAACTATCAGGAATTATGAGTGCGACAAATCTTCATCAACAGTACAAGGCAAGTTCACACCTTGATCATATTTGTCTATACCCAGTTTTTTTACTATGCATTAGTTCACCTCTACAGATTTGCATGAGTAGGATTGGGAATTGGGCATTGATATGTAGTTCATGAGGTAGGAACCTATGATCCTTGAAACACCCCGGGAATATACGTTATGCTCATATTGCTTAGCCATGCTTGTAGAATGGGATTGGTACGTGAGATTCATGAAAGTTGCGAGAGTTATAATAATTAAGGGTAACTTTAAGGTGGCAACATTAACACACATCTGGGTGGAATGGTTGGGGCACCCTAGGGAAACCAGTGGCTTGTGGGGAACCTGGGGAATCCAGTGTTGTCCTAGGAGATCCTGCGGTATCCGTGTGATCATCCTATGGAATGCCACCCAGGTTCAAAGGGATCATAAGATTATTCATGCTAGAAACTTCCGTGTGCAGCCACAAGCCATTATGGGCTCTAGCATAGTTGAGTAAGTTGTTGGAAACCTTTCCATCATAGGTTAGCAGATGTAGGGGAATTGTAGGTGTACCGGCCTATCTATCGGTTAAGGGGACCTCCTCGGAAAGACTGTGTCTCGATCATCCGTTTCTCAAACATCATGCAGTGCGAGAAATTGAACGGAGGAGATCAAGTCTTGTGGGGAAAAGTGCGCGAACCTCTGTAGAGTATATAAACAAATCATGATTTGCCATGTCCCCGGTTATGGACATCTTTGAGTATCTGGTATTTGAATTATTGGTTGATCTCATCACGTTACTTAATTAATGTATTGGGTTATTAAAAATTTGGGAATTTTGGGATTGAATTGGGGTTACCTTCTCAATAATGGCATGAACTTGGTAGTAAATAAAATCTATTCCTTTGTTGTAGGAAAAAATTAGCTTTATGCAAAAAAAAACTTAGAGCCTCCACCAACCAAATATACATATAGAGATAGATATTCTCATTACTATTTTATGGTGTGAAATTGCTAGTACATTCAATGTACTGACCTACATGGCTGCAACGTCTCATGTTGTAGGATTCTTACGATGAGTAAGTGATACGTTAGGGTTACGATGTCTACACTCAACTTTGCCGTTGGTGTTGTTGGGACTCCACAACCTTGTTGTTACTTCCGCTATATGGATTGAGGTACTAGTATTCACGTTACTTTATACATGTGATTTACCTCTGTTATAAATCCTCGAGTACCGTGTGTGTCAACATACCGATCCAGGGATGACACTTAAGCACAGAGACTTCGATCCATTCGGGTCGGGTTGCTACAATCGATGCTCCCATGGATTCGCCAAGCGGTTCTCCTCGTCGTCGGGGCTGGGAGACCTTGGACGATGATCCTCTGGGAGAAATCGCACGCCGCTCCGACGTCCTCACCGCCGCAAGACTCAGTGCTTCTTGCACCAACTATTTTAAGACGGTGCTTAAAGAGGCTTGTGAAAAGGCCATGCTTGTTGGTCTTCCATGCGTTCTTGAGCAGAAAGTTATGCTATGGAACAATCCATCTAACGGTCCACCGCTACCTGGTCGTGGTTGCATGTTGACTCCGCTAGAGTTGCCGACGTTGAGAGGTAGTCGGATTTTGTCCGATGAGCAGGTCAATCATGGAGTTTGATCAGGTAGTGTATATTCTAAATATAGTACTTAGTTATTCCATCCCGTAATTTCTCCACTGCCCACCATCTTATATATAGGTCTGGGTTGGTGCCAACGAAGATTGGCTTGCATACCTCCGGCCGGATACCACCATCATTTTGCACAACATCCACAGTAGTGCGTCCGTTCCCGTAGACCCCTTCTCCACCATTGGGATCGGCCTTCCGAACTGGCTGGGCTTGAATACGTATGATGATGCCTACATGATACTGAAGAAGATAACAATTGTGGACCCGCCGACAAAGCGACGCAGCTACGACAATTACTATCTCATTGCGGTGTTCGACATAAGAATTGCCATCAATACAAAAGTCAGTAACGACAGAGGCTGGCACATGTTGGCCGCGGCAGATTTGTACCCCTACACGTTCGAAGACGTCATGTGCCATGTAGGCCGCATCTTCGCGGTGACAAGCCAGGGAACTTGTTTCATCTGGTTGCCATCCTACAGTATGGGAGATTACAAACGGAATGCACAAACCATCATTTGCATCCCTAACGGTACTCCATTATTTTGCAGGGACCAGTCATCCTCCGATCAAAATAAGATCGCCGATCCTGGATGTGCATTTGCATCCGCGATTCAGTCTAACCTGGAACCTTGTAGCTGACTTTGGCATATTGGGATCAACTATCTTAGTAGTCGTTACCCATGGTACCACTGATGTGCAACATGGTCACACGATCTACCACGATCGGACCGTCACCATCTACCTAGGTATTCCATTTTCTCATTGTTGTGTGTTAGAGTAGCACTACTTGTTAGTTCTTTTCTTTTCTTGACTGGGACAAGTTTACTGTACTAGTACTACAATATAGTATTAGATTTTTTAACCCTCTCGCCTTCTCTTTCATTGTACTAAGTAGTAAGGAGTAGTAGCAGTACTACTACCTCCGTCCTGGTTTATTGGTCCCCATTGCATATTGTGTCAAATTTTGACTATAGATTGAACTAACAAAACATTCATGCATGTTACCAAAAATTATATCATTGAAAACTATGTTCAAATACGAATCCAACGATATAATTATTGTTGACATGCATTAACATTTTGTTAGCTAAATCTTTGGTCAAAATTTGGCGCAAACTACAAAGGTGACCTATAAACCAAGACGGAGGTAGCACTTACTAGTACTAGTACTTTTTACCTTGGAGGACGCGTATAGCTAGCTAGGCCCTTGCATACTTGAACCCATTAGCTCCCACCATTTTTGTTTTTCCATGTCATACTATCTCATACGTGTAGCCAAGAGTGGCTATATATAATAAGCCGGTTATTTTACTTCCTCTATGCTGGAGTAGTCGTATTTGCTGCACAATATTACAGACCGCCATATTTGAGCACAACATTATTATGCGTGGACCTTGACCATGTATGTCACCATGTGTCCAGATCAGAGATGCTGCATGTACCAGATGAAAGGCGCCGAGTTCGACCCCCGTGATGCTATGTGGGTGCCGAGGAACACTCTTGGAGAGTACTCCCTTTTTATTGGGGACAGCTACCCCATTGTGAAGCAGATGCCACCTTCCACGCATGACACCGAAGGCCTGCCAATCATGACGCATGGTTGTGTCTTCAATGCGCACTGCCAGATGAACGACATGCTGGGACACGCTATCCCCGATTTATGCCGCTTCAGCTTCGATGAGTCTCCCTCGTGTGGAACCGGACTAGAAAGCTGCGACAATGATTCCCATTGCCCATAGCTATGGATCGTGCCATCTGTGAAGAACACCTGGGACTGGAACCTGGAGGAGGACATGGAGCCCATCTATAGCATGGAAGTGGAGTATGGTAAATTGTGGATGGTAGCGCTGTAAATATATGTAGAGTAGTCTTGCACAAAGTTATCGAATGAAGTGGAGATGAACTTGTGTGGCATACTGACATTTGTCCTTTAGAATTTATTACTAGTAAATGTGTAATGTGTACGTGCAACTTGTGTGGCTGTTGCACGGGCTCCAACACGCTCTGTGAGAAAAAAGGTGGCACAGCTTTGGCTATAGGTGACGTGGCGGCATCATAAAGTAGCGATCGTTCGCTATAGTTGTAGTACTAGGACGACAACTCCTATAAACCTTGTGCTTGGCTATTCGCCTCTTCTAGAGGTTCAATAGTTCGTACTGCTGTGAACCTTGCACTTGGCTCTTCGCCTCTTCGGAAGGCCCAACAATGATGATACTATAGTATAATATGCTTCTGGCAATCTGACACCGAATGAACTACTGCACGTCCACCGCGAGGGCGAGGGAGAGGGTGCTGGAGTCAAAACCCTGTCCTCGTCCTACAAGCCACCGCGTGCGTGGGCGATGGAGAGGGTGTGGGCGTACGTAGTAAGCAAGCATCTCGTCCTCCTGTGAGCCAACGCGCATGGGCGAGCGAGAGGGCATAGTAAGCAAGCTTCTCCTTATTCTACGAGTTGGCGGGACACATCAAAGTAGTACTAGTCCATACTGCATCCTTTCCGGTTAATATGGCTTAATTTGAAACGAGAAAATACACTGGCGGTCAAGGTATGTAACAATACGCTCATTACGGTCACTATATAGTTTTACGGTCATTATACGGTCACTAGCTCACCGTAGAGCACTGTATTGCACCCTGCTGGCGGGCCACATAGTTGACGTGGCACTTTGTTGACTAGTTAAATTGACACCTGGTTTCTGGGTCCCACCTGTCAGTTGGGAGAGCAAATAAATCAGTTAACCAAAACTTTACGCAGGCGTGACAAGAGTCCAACCCTTGCGCGCGAACCAACCTGGTTGTGTACAATGTGAGTGCATGCACATGTACTCCCCCAGTCCGTGAAAAACTGTACATCTAGCATTAGAAAATTTTCCAACAAAGAGTGTCCATCTACACTTCCAATGCACTTAACCTTTAATCTAATCGGTATTGATTGACTAATGCACCAAGTTGTGCTCTAGCTATAGGCTGCATGTCTATCCTTAATTACATCTTGCCACAATCACAAGAAATTTTTCCCCCGCCATATTTTCTTCCCCTCTGTTTGTCCACTACCTCGGCTAAACCTAAGCAAAAGAAAAAGAGGTCCAAGAGACAGACCCGAATAAAGAAGAAATAGTAATCTTTGACGAATTAGGAAGAAAAAGGATTCTTATTTTGATACAAGAAGACATATCCATATATCGGATTAGATAATGAATCTAACCTAGGAATATATAATATAATATCCTATATATATACATTTGTTTCTTCTATTTTGTTTGCATATTTTCTCATTTTCTATTGAATCGGATTCTAAAATCATTGCTTAAAGTTAATTTTATGGTATATTCGGGCGTCCTTTGCTTAAAAAAAAAGAGTAACAAAAGGAATAAAAAATCTTCCTATTCCCGCTTCTTCTATTCAGGACATCATTCTCGTACTCTTTCTTTTTTAAGGAAAAAAGGGCTATAGTATCGTATTTTTAATGCTCTCTAATTCTACCAGAATTCCTATAAGAATTTGTTAGGAGTAAATTCCTTGAACTGATTGATCCATGGCCTTAGGGCGGAATCCCTTTTTGACTCTGTACCCTTGATTCGACTATGATTATTGATCAATAGTAGAATAGAATAATCCCTTCATAGAAATAGGAGAAATACTATTTTTGCTTATTTTGACGATCCCCGATACAGAAAAGATAAAAAGGGTTCAGGAATTGTTAAATTTAGATATAGGACCTAAGAATATTTTCAACACAAAAGCTCTCTCAAACAAGAGAAAGAAACATATCTTTTTCATAGATATTTAGAATGAATATGTTCCCTATGGTAACTGGGTTCATGAGTTATGGTCAACAAACAATACGTGCTACAAGGTACATAGGTCAAAGTTTCATAACTACCTTATCCCACAGAATAGCAAGTTCTAAATTCTGTCTCGGTAGGACATGGATTTCTATTAATATGAAATTCATAAATGAAAATGAAGTAGTTAATGGGAGGGCTACCGTTATCCTTTTTCTTGTATGTGTTCCTAAGAGAAGTAATTGTCATGTGCATTCTTCGCTTATAAATTTAGCCAAGATCCAAACATCTCAATCTCTTCATACGTTCTTCCTGTTGAACTCTTCTTTTCGCTCAACAAATGCGCTGTGGGATAGAGATCTGCGGTAAACGAGCGATAGCCTCTAAAGAGTGCCGAAATAGGATTGGTTCCTTTTTTAAACAACCTTCATTTAATCTTCTTCTCTCAATGGTCGCATGCACACATAAGTCTACTACTTTTGGGCGTTAATTATGCCATTGAGTTCCGGTTCCTCTTGGTCAATGTGTAAATCTCTATATGTATAGTCTTTCACGGATGGAGGGAGCGTGTGTGTTGCGTCCTGTGTTGTGTAACGCATGGATGCGTGAGTGTTGCGTGTGTGCATGTGTATGTGTGAGTGTTGCATGCATGCATGCATGCATGAGGCTTCTACTCTCTCCCATTGACATGTTCATATTTCAAGCTTCATTAAAACGCTGAATGCAAGAATTAAGAGAAAACTCACCAATGCGTGTAAAAGTTCTGGTCTTTTCCTCTTCACGCATATATTACAACGACTCCCTCCGTTGACTAGGTGAATAAGTCATGTCAGGTTGTGAACCGTGACCAAGAAGGAGGGGAAACGAGAGAACTTAATGTTTATTTGCTAATTAATAGCATCGCATGCAATGAACTAACCACTTCATCTCTTGTTTGCTAGTCTCGAGTCATTGAAAACATGCACGCCCCACATCTCTTATCAGTTGATATGTCAAGAAACAAGAAACGAGGTGGGAGTTAATGCACCGCGCCTAAGTGTTTTGGGATTATGGTTTTCGTAAGGTTACTTATACACCTACACGGAGGGAGTAATATGTTCGTAAACACAATTTTCTTAAGGAAAACGAGTCCATTATTGAGTACTTTTGGTTGATGATTTTTTTATTGACCTGTATATAAACCTCTGTCCTGGTTTATTGGTCCCCTTCATGTTTAGTGTAAAACAATTACCGTAAATTTAACTAACAAAGTGTCAATGCATGTCTTAAAAAACTATACCATTAAAAACTATGTTCAAATACGAATCTAGTGATATGATTTTTCGTGACATGCATTAACATTTTATTAGTTAAATAGAAGTTCAAAGTTTGACACAATACTACTAGTAGTACTCCTACATTATTGGCACCGGGTGCCTTGGCCAATGTTTCATGTTGTTGGACACGATGAGAGTAAAGGCATAGGGATACTGTAGATAGGAAGCCTTGGCGAACCATTATTCCACATCTCGGTCAGAGAGAACTACTTATTCCCCATCTCGGTCACAGAGTACTTATTCACCTAGTGAGTGAAGTGACAATACAAGCTGCAGCAGATGGGACACTTAATTAATAAGCTGAGCCAGCGTGTTGGTGTTACTAAATTAGCCTTTCCCTGTACTTCTAACATGTTTGCCAATGGAGCACACTCCTGCAAATACGCCTACATACCTCTCTCTTCCATTAACTGACATATGGGCCCTCTTGAGGTAGACCCACATGTCATTGGCTTAACTATTTACACTCCGAAGGACGGTATATAGTACTAGTAGAATTGAGATTTAATGCACTTTCTTGCCTATCTGTCCCTCATCTTCCTCCTCTCTTCTTCTTCCTCCTCTCTGCCCCATCGTCGGCCGCACACCATTTCCACCCGCTCATTGCTCGCCCGCCCGCGCCATCTTCCTTGGTAGCTCGCGAGTACCATATCCCCCCCCCCGCTCACTGCTCGGCCACACACGCCATCTTCCTCGCTCGCCCGCCCGAATCCACTTTCCGTCTCGCTCGCAGGTACCGAAAACCCCAATCACTCAGCACCCTAAAAAACCATGTGGCAGAACCGACTAACATGCAGAGCCGCGATTGGAATTCCTTCCCCGATGTTCTCTTGGAGCAGATATGTAATCGTATGGACCTGCTCAGCACAGTGTGTTTGGCCGCATGCTCTGTGTCTATATATGTACCATGTAATCATCTGCAACCGGCCAGCCCTTTTCAAGACACCCTGATTGCTAATGCCTAATCTTCGCAAGTGGCCCAGACACCGACTTGATGATCCTACTGAGGTTGTCGTCGTGCCCCTCAACATGCTACCACTACCTGCCCACCTGTCCTTCATGCGCGACCACTACTTGGCGGGCATGAAGGCCAACTGGATCTTCCTCATCCACCAATCTGGTACTCCGTGGCATCTCGTGGATATCTACACCCAGCGAGAGATCACCCTTCCATCATTGGATACCACCGGCATCGAGCCTCGTGGCCCGCCGGACACTCCTACCTACTATGCAAGAGACGCGTCGAGCTTTTGGTATGACCTCCATTTGCTCAAGTTGTAATCTGCGAAGTGCCCACACAATCAGAAGACTACATGGATTACAAGCTCATTGCCTTGTTCGACATGGGACTAGTCTATCTGGAATTCGGTCGCCATACATGGTTATGGCTCATCATCAATCCTGTTGGCCCTCCATTTCTGTCTGATGCTATAGTGCACGATGGCATATCTTACGCGGTCGACGCACGGATTGGCAGCATATATTGGTGGAATCTATCATCATGTAAATGTTCTATCTCATCTTTACCTTATGAATATGACTACCTGTTGATTGTTAGAAATTTAGAATAGATAGTATGTTTATAACCACATCATTGCTATATGTTCATCTCATTTCCTAGATTATTATGACCACACATGTTATTGTTAGAATTGATATGAGAAAATTGGCATCTAATGATTGTTAGAATAGATATTATGAGTATAACCTCATGATTGCTATATGTTACTCTCATTCCCAAGAATATTATAACCACACATGTTATTGTTAGAGTTGATATGATAACGGTAGTAACTACTATGGTAGAATATGAGTAGGCCCTGGCATAGCTGTTTTCCTCTCATTTTTACATGATGTTTGAACCATGACATATTGCTAGAATATGAAAACCATTGGCTTATTTTTTTAATTTGGGGTATGATTATGACCACGACATTGCAATTCTCTGGCTATGATCTGTGTCACTGTTATAATAATCTTAATTCCACACACACTCTGAACATGATTTTATATTTTTGTTCTTTTGGTCTCCAATTTTATTTGTTGCAGCAGACGCAAATGCGCTAGCCTTCATGATTCCAGGACCTGGAAATATACAAGTCAATGGGTGGTGGTTTATCGCTCATTCAACTGACGGTGGTCATTTGATGCTCATTCGCACGTACCAAATTGACCAAACCATTTCATCAAACCACATGCAATACAATGCATGGGGCGTTCATGACTGTGATGGCTATAGCTACTTCGTGTTCGAGAAAGATCCCACCTCCGTTGGGCCACGCGTATTCAACTGGGGGCGGGTTTACAGCCTCGGCAACCACTCCATGCTCCTCGGTCTCAATTATCCGATCATCCAACCAATCATCGATCATATCACTGGCGATGATTATCGTGCTATGCAACTTCCTTTCGCCAGGCGGAACTGTGTTTATACATCGTACCATGGGTTTCATGAATCACCATATCCAGAGATTCGTTGACACAGCTTGTTGCCAGATGATCTTCAGTGTGTGAAAGGCATCAAGCTTCCAAGCGATGAATGGCTTTTGCAAACCCGACATGCGGCGATGTGGTTCATGCCAACAGCACATATGCACAACTTGATTCGTAGTGATATCTAGACTGAGCCATGTATCCAGCTGCTATAGCATGACCCTCTTTTGTTCGATATTATGAACTGTAGTTAGTTTGAAGGATAGATACCTTTCTGGGATCAAGTGCATCCTAACTCACCTGCGTAGCATGTACTGATAATGATGATGGAGATGCTGTTCTGAAGCCATATATATCACTTAGGCTTCAAGTGCGTACTTGTTAGTGAAAGTGTTGTCCAATGGGAATTATATTTTGTATTACTTATGTAGCCTACAAAGTCTGTCGCACAGCCTTGTAACTTCGTACTCCATTTCTAAATTTGCACTAGCTAGTAGTCCTCTATACCATATATTGTGCTACTCGTACTAATACCTCCTTCCTGGTTTATTGGCCCCCTTCGTAATTTGTATCACATGTTGACCATAAATTTAACTAACTAAATGTTAATGCATGTCACAAAAAATTATATCGTTGGATTCGTATTTCAACATAGTTTCCAATGGTATAATTTTTGGTGACATGCATTGACATTTTGTTAGTTAATCCTATGGTTAAAATGTGACACTAAATACGACTAGTATGTAGTACAGTAGTACTAGTATATGTCGGTCAAATTATTCATCATGTCCTCACATTGAATTGACGTGACAACACCCTGTGCGTGAGGTGAAATAAGAGTCCTGACGGCGTGTTCGGTTTACCAAAGTGAGCCTCACCCCTCTCATAGTACAACAGCATTCCCCCATTCTCTAAAAAATCACTCTCCCATTCTCTACAAAATCACTCTCACATTCTCTCCCGGTCTCCCTGCCTCCCATCCACCGCCTTGTTCCGATCTACTTGGTACGATGAGTGATGAGTTATTGGAGCTGCTATACTTCATTGCAAGTAGTCAAAAGGAAGACGCTGAAAAAATTGATCTCAATAAGGATGCTCTTCAAGCTAGCCAGAAGAAGGAAGGAACCAGCGAGGCCGCTCGTGTGAGTATTCGTCCCGTCGCCCTATATGATGATTTCGATCTTTATGGGGTTTTTCAAGTCTCTGGAGTCTACATGTAGTAATGAAACGATACCCCAGTTTGTTAGGGTATTGTGGACATCAGATTGTGAGTACCCACTGGTACAATGAGGTGCTATACAAACGGTTTTTCACCCCTTTCCACGACGGCGTTCTGAAGCGTCACCTAGTGAGTGACTGCGATAGGGGGTCCTTCCCACACGACCGAGAAATCGTCGGGGATATGCCTTCCTGGCACACACGGTCAGCAAAATGAGGTCGTGTGCGACCGGCGAGCGATCAAATACAGTTATACGTACAGTAGTGCTAAAAATATACAATTACACAGGCGAAATCGTTTACGGTCGTAATTACATCCCACACAGTGAGTCCCCGCTAAACATTTCCGTTCGTATATACATCCCACACAATCGCTCCAAGGAAAACATTTCCGTTCGCAGGTACATCACACACAATTTTCCCCGTTAAATCGTTTGTGATAGCATTGCCATTACACACGATATTAACAATTTTATCGTTTGCGTTATTGAATGCATCACACATGGTGCGTAGAAGAAACTGTGTGGCAAAGGTTGTCCATCACACACAGTTTTCATGTCATAAACGTTTGCCTAAGGTGGCCTAGCGCAAACAGTTTTCAAGAGAATGTCATGTTTGATTGTTCATTGATCCAACATGGTTTATTCCTTAAAACTGTGTGCTTTGCCTGAGGTCATCGCCCACGTGTTTTCTCAATAACTGTTTGCAATAGAAAAACCCAATTAGTAGGTAATTGTCCTACTATTAATAATCCATTTATTAATCTAATTGACATTCATATTAAGCACATAGTATATTTCATTTCCATATTAAGGAAGCTGTATTTCATAATTCAAATACATCACAGTACAACATGATATAGCTTCAGCACTTAGCTACCCCATTACACAACTGCACCAGCACCAAGTTTCTCATGAAACATCTAGAACCTTTCGAAAATTAGCATCATAGATGGTACATAGATAGATGCATCTCATCTGGACAACTGCTGAAGCGGAAGGCGAATATTGAGCCTTCATTCATGTTGAAGGTCTTTGCAACTTTAGGCCAGTTCCTGTGGATGATTGACCATCCATCCTTCGTCCTCTTCAGCAACACTTGAATATTGAACCGTGGGTGTTGTATGAAAACCTTCCTCGCCTCCTGACCATAGGGGTGGTTTGAGAGGTAATCATTAGTTAAATGCTTTGGAAAGGCCTGAATACAAGGATGTTCATAAATATCTTCTCTATATTGGAAATGGGGTAAAGGAATAAAAAAGGCAAGGTATAATAGTTAGTAGAATCTTGTAGTGAACTGACGTCTTCTTCATTGTGCAGACAAAGATCTTGTTGTTTTTTGTCACTAATTTCTTTATCCTAAAAATCTTTCTGGGTTTCTTGACTTGATTGATATTCATGGACAACTCATTTCCCCATATGCAAAAAGGGTCGAACAGTGGGTCAAAACCTCTTACAGCATGACCTACACGTGCAAGACCAAATTGTTAAAAGCCTAAATATTAGAATGGTTCCTGCAATTGCACAATAATGTGCTATTAGACAACAGACCATGCACGTGCTAACATCGATTGTAAACCTCAGTGCTTCCCATTGTCTCCCTGCAACACATATAAGGTAGTTAGTCATCAGGTTAAGTAAGGGTTCGCGTGCTATCCGTAAAATATGTTGATGAAAAATAAGCACATTGCAGATTCATCAGATTAATTCAAGCCACATGGAAAACCCATTTATCCAAACCAAGCATGATTAAGAACTAGGAAATATAGCACTTGTATATGTTTCCCATGTATTAAGTGCAGCCAAATTCGATTTATTCCTCACATGCACAACAATAAAAAATTCTACCCACGACAATTGGACATCACATTGCAGAATTGAACCAAGCAGTTAACTAAACAGCACAACAAATGAACCAAACATTAACTCAGCACCACATTGCACAATATAACATACTCCTAATAGAAGATCAGACAGTTAACCAAACCAAGCAAGCTTAACAACTTAACAACTTGGAAATATAGCAATTGTATTTGTTTCTCATGTATTTAGTACAGCCAAATTCAATTTATTCCTCACATGGTATACAATAACACAATGCACCCACAACAACTGAACATCGAATTGTAGAATTGAACCAAACAGTTAACTAAATACCACAACAAATGAACCAAACGTTAACTGAGCACCACATTGCAGAATATAACATACTCCCAATAGAAGATCAGACAGTTAACCAAACCAAGCATGCTTAACAGCTTGGAAATATAGCAATTGTATTTATTTCTCATGTATTTAGTACAGCCAATTTCGATTTACTTCTCACATGGTATACAATAACAGAATGCACGCACAACTATTGAACATCGCATTGCAGAATGGAACCAAACTGGTAACTAAACACCACAACAAATGAACCAAACGTGAACTAAGCACCACATTGCACAATGTATAACTAAACCAAGCATGCTTGACAACTTGGAAATATTGAAATTGTATTCGTTTCTCACGTATTTTCTAAAGATAAATTCGATTTATTTCTCACATGTAAGATAATACGAAATTGCAGCCTGAAGAATTGAACATCACATTTGCAGAATTGAACCAAACAGTTAACTGAAGATGACAACTAATTAACCAAACAGTTAATAAGTGAGCACCACACTACACGACATATAGAACATATTCACTAGAGCAACAGATTGCATGGTAAAATTAGATAGCACAATTCACTAGAATTTGTTAAGGAAAGGCATGAGTAGCACACGTAACGGGTAAACCGAGCATGCTTAACCGGCGTAGCCAGAAAATGGCAAGCTACTACTCCAAGATCTGGGGGTCGGCACGAATGGCAGCCATCGCGACCTCATCCGCGCGTGCGGCCGCGATTTGGTTCTCCGCTGCCAAATGCTCCTTGAGCTCCTGGCTATACTACGTGCACCATGGCTTAGGGCGGCGCTTACTTGGTGGAGGGGTCGGTGATTTGGGTGGAAGGTGTTGTGTCGGCGGTCGGGGCATGTGGGATGTGGAAGGAGGAGGAGGGTGGGGGTCCGGTGTGGACTAACTGCCTGGAGAGACAAGGCCGAGCAGCATGAAGGATGGTCGCCGGCGAGGAGGCGGCGCTGCAAGCAAGGAGTGAAGGTTTCAACTTGGAAAGTACAAAGGCGGAAATAGGGGAAATGTGGCTTTTGGTAAGGGGGAGGGGCGGGGAGGTAGATATTTCCACGGAAGCCGAAAATTTTGAATCGGTTCAGCGAAAAAACTGGCACGCAAAGTTTCATCAGACACATTCCCTTATTCGACACTGTGTATGATATGTGAACATCACAAATGATTCAGATAGCTTAAACCGTCTGAGATGAGTTTGAACGTCAAAAATTTAGGTTCGAATTTCCCTGGTTACAGTGGTCGTCCACGTCATTGCATAATTTGGGTACACAAAGGAGACTACAGCACACCAACACATCTTAATCGAGCAAGTTCAACAATTAAATAGAGCTAACTGGCCTAAACATTACTCTAACAAATTAAAGACCAGCACTCTTAATTAAACAAAGCAAAGCATAATACTATGGCTGGTGCTCGTCGATCTCCGCCGCCTCCTCCATGTCCAGCTCGCGCCCGACTGTCTCCTGGGGAAGGGGCTCCATGGCATCCATCGCACCATACTCGGCAAGCATCTCGCCATCCGTGTCCGCCATCTCTTTGGAAAAGGCCGCCACGAGTTGGGTGTGGGCGGCCACGATCTCGGCTTGGACGGCTGCTCGAACGCTCTCGGCGATTGCCAACTCTTTGGCCGTGGGTTGCCGACCGTTGTCGGAGAAGCTTCGTTTGATTTGTGCGATGACCACAACGAGCTGGGCGTGGGTGAAAGTGCAACTATCCCTGGGTGGTTTTGGTAATTCCTAACAACATATAGCTCATTGAAATAATGCTCTTTCAAGATGATCATTTCAGAAAGTTCACTGATTGGCATGGCATGGACTAGGAATGTGGACCCCTCAAAATGCTAAGGACACATATTGGCTCAAGCTCAAGACTCTACATTTTCATTTTTAGTGATCCAAGATCATATTGAGTCCATAGGAAAAGCCAATACTATTAAAAGGGGATGAGGTGTTTCTTAATGGCTTGCTTGCTCAAAATGCTTAGTGATATGCTCCAAAAGCCCTCAACCACTTTCTCATATCTCCATATGTCCCAAACCAAAAGTCAAAATTGGCCCCACCAATTTGATCTACCCGGCGCCACCGAGTTCACTTGACATAGCCACTGCCAGAAACCCTAGTCAGTTCGGTCCAACCGATAGGGATCTCGGTCTCACCAAAATGGGATTGCAAACTCTCAGTTTCCCTTTGTAACGTTTCGGTCTAAATGAGATGAGCGATCGGTCCCACCGAGTTCGCAATGCAAACTGTTTGTGTCCCTTTCGTAATGTTTCGGTCTCACCGAAATGAGCGATTCGGTCCCACCGAGTTTGCCTGACCAACTCTCTGTTTGCCTATAGCAAAAATCGGTCTTACCGAGTTTATGTGATCGGTCTCACCGAGATTATGTTATGCCCTAACCCTAGTGAAATCGGTCCCACCGAGTTGACATGTCGGTCCCACCGAAAAGCCTAACGTTCACATTTTCAACTGAATCGGTCTGACTGAGTTTCATGATTCGGTCCCACCGACATTAGTGAATTGTGTGTAATGGTTAGATTTTGTGTAGTGGCTATATATACCCATCCACCAACTCTTCATTCATGGAGAGAGCCGTCAGAACGTGCCTACACTTCCAGCATACATTTTCTGAGAGAGAACCACCTACTCATGTGTTCAGACCAAGATATTCCATTCCAACCACTAGAATCTTAATCTCTAGCTTTCCCCAAGTTGCTTCCCACTCAAGTCATCTTTCCACCAAATCCAAATCTATGAGAGAGAGTTGAGTGTCGGGGAGACTATCATTTGAAGCACAAGAGCAAGGAGTTCATCATCAACACACCATCTATTACCTTTTGGAGAGTGGTGTCTCCTACATTGGTTAGGTGTCACTTGGGAGCCTCCGTCAAGATTGTGGAGTTTAACCAAGGAGTTTGTACGGGCAAGGAGATCGCCTACTTCGTGAAGATCTACCCTAGTGAGGCAAGTCCTTCCTGGGCGATGGCCATGGTGGGATAGACAAGGCTGCTTCTTTGTGGACCCTTCGTGGGTGGAGCCCTCCGTGGACTCGCGCAGCCGTTACCCTTCGTGGCTTGAAGTCTCCATCAACGTGGATGTACGATAGCACCACCTATCGGAACCACGGAAAAAATATCCGCGTCTACATTGCGTTTTCCCTCTCCAAACTCCTCCCTTTACCTTCATATGCAAATGTTTTACATTCCGCTGCTATACTCTTAGACTTGCATGTGTAGGTTGATTGCTTGACTTGTGCTAAGTTGCTAAAATCTGCCAAGACTTAAAATTGGGAAAATGATAGAATTTTATTTGGTCAAGTAGTCTAATCACCCCCCCTCTAGACATACTTTTGATCCTACAAGTGGTATCAAAGCTTTGGTCTCCATTTGCCTTGATTTCCATAGCTTTTGGTGATCATAGCCTTGGTTTCACAACCTAGGAGAGTATGTCGTCTAGCGAGGGAAATTACCACCGTAGAGGTCCTTACTTTGATGGTACTAATTTTGCTAGTTGGAAGCATAAGATGAAAATGCATATCCTTGTACATAACCCCGCCGTTTGGGCTATTGTGTGTATTGGCTTGCAAGGTGAATTCTTTGATGGGAGAGAACAAAACCGTGAAGCTACCGCAGAAGAGTTGAAGATGCTGCAATACAAAGCTCAAGCTTGCGATATCCTCTTCAACGGATTGTGCCCCGAAGAATGCAACAAAATCAGTCGTCTTGAGAATGCAAAGGAAATTTGGGATACTTTGATTGATATGCACGAGGGTACCGACTCCATCAAGGAATCCAAATTGGATGTGCTTCAAAGTCATCTTGACAAGTTCAAAATGAAGGATGGTGAAGGTGTCGCTGAAATATACTGTAGGCTTGCTCTTATCACAAATGAGATTGCCGGCTTAGGAAGTGAAGAGATGACCGATAGATTCATCATCAAGAAGATCCTAAGAGCCTTGGATGGAAAATATGATACCGTGTGCACATTGATCCAAATGATGCCCAATTACAAAGATCTCAAGCCAACGGAAGTCATTGGAAGAATTGTTGCTCATGAGATGTCACTCAAGGATAAGGAAGAGCTTCACAACAAGTCAAGTGGTGTTTACAAAGCCTTATGTGATGCTCCTACATGATCAAGTGAGAAACAAACCTTCAATGAGGAATTGAGCCTAATGGTGAAGAACTTCAACAAGTTCTACAAGAGTAGAAGCAAAGAAAGAAGTTCCAAGTCAAGGTCCTACAATGACAAAAGATCTTCGAGTCGTGAGCGTAATTGTTACAATTGTGGAAGACCAAGACACTACTCCAATGAGTGTACGGCTCCCTACAAAAGAAGAGAAGATTCACCCAAAAGGAGTAGAAGAGAAGAATCACCTCCAAGAGAGAGAAGGAGTAGAGATGATCGTTATGAACGAAGAACCTCTCAGAGAAGAAATGATTCGGAAAGGAAGGACAAATCATCAAAGAGCTACACAAAACGAAGACATCAAGCTCACGTTGGTGAATGGATATCCGGCTCCGACTCCTACCATCACTCTGAAAGAAGTTATCACTTCGACTCCGAATATACTCAAGATGAAGGTGTTGCTGGTCTAGCACTTGTGTCAACCAACTCCTATGACATATTTGACTCAGCAAATGAAGGAATTGGAAGATGCTTCATGGCTAAAGGCCCAAAGGTATCACACCCCGAGTATGTTGATTTCAATAGTGATGAAGATGATTTGCTAGGTGATGATGATTTACTTGTTGACAACTCTAGTGATGAAAACTATGATGAAATTGCTATTAATCATGCTAATCAAGATAAAACGAATGATGATGATAAGAAGGAGATTGAGTGTCTAACTAAAGAACTAAACACTCTTAAGTTAGCTCATGAAAGTACCTTAGAAGATCATCGAGAACTTTTAAAGACTCATGAGAAGCTACACTTTGAAAAGCTCAACCTTGAGTAAGAGCACGGGTTCTTAAAGGCAATCAATGATGATCTTCGTAAGAAAAGTTCTTCTTACATTGCCAAGCGTTTACTCTTGTCTACTTACATGCCACAAGTAAAATCTAGTAACAAGAACAAGAAAGATTCTTCTTCTAGTAGTAACAATAATCATGTTAAATCTAATATTGTTGCTTCTAGTAGTTCTCTTGATTCCACTAATGATTCTCTTAGCCAAGTTACACTTGAGCAAGAAAATAGCTTATTGAAGGGAATTATAGATAAAGGTGTTTACAAGATCCTTCCCAGAAGTAAAAAATTTGAGGAAATTATACGCAAGCAAGGAAGGTACTGGAAGAATCAAGGTGTTGGTTTTGAACGAAAGTTCAATGCCAATGGAGTTGAGTGGGAAGAAGATCAATACCCCAAGACGAAGTTTGTTCCTCAACAAGAGAAGTATGATCCTACTTCTTTCCAAGGGACACATGCTCAAGATGATCTTCCACCACAAGACCACAAGCAAAAGGGCAAGGACAAACTTCAAGAGGAGATTGATGCTTTTGAAGAAGCTGCCAAGGCCTTGGTCATGTGGGTTCCCAAGACTACATCCAGTTCTACTTCATCAAGTGCGACTACAACTCCAAGGATTCACATCAAGATGATGTGGATCCCAAAGAACAAGAACTAGAGAGTTCTTGAGGGTGAGTCCGCCAACATACTTCACTCATATCATCTTGGCGAGGACAAGTGCAAACAACTTCCACATCTTGCACTAGTTCAAGGAGTCACAAATCCTCTTGTTGGTAAGACAAGGGACAAGGTAACCTAATGCTTTCATGGACATCATCATGTATGAACTTCATTCTATGTCCATGGATATCCTTGTTTGTTCCTTCTGGGACTAACCCGTGTAGGTATTGAAAGTGCAACTCACTCCAATGGATTGCTCCAAATGATCTACATCAACATTGAGCATCCACATATTCAACATCTACATGAAGTCATCATTGACAAAACCCAAGGTTAGTTCATCCCTCTTAGGGGGGATATCACATCTAGGGGGAGCTTTACTCAAAAAAATTGAGCTAAAGCAACTCTAATGGTGTGAACACAACAATGCTTTGTGTAAAAGTGGTAACCCCACTTGTGCTTAAACGATGAGTATGAGCTACGATCAAATGTTCTCATTTGACTCCTAAGTCAATATACTCATATATAGATGACATAGTCATTGCCAATTGCTTGATAGATGCTAGAGTGTTTGTGCATGCTTTGTCACATATTTCATTTGCCATTTTATTGTGTGAGCATGTTGATTGCATATTTTACTCATTCGAGGAGATCCATTTGTTGCTTTGATTGTTTGGCTCTTTTTCTTTTGCCAAATGGATGGACAAGAATGCCTAAGAACTTCCTCTAGCTATCTATGATTTTCTCGTCTCAAACCCTATTCATGCTACATCACAAAGTTTGATCAAGTCAGATTCGAACACTCTGTGTGAGGAGCACTCGGAGTCCCTGATTCATCATAGACTTAAACTTCCAAAACCTCTCCGTGCATTTCGGTCTGACGGATTCACCCTTTTTGGCCTGACCGAGTTCACTGAGTTGATCTAGGTTTTCAATCTCGGTACAACTGATTAGAACTTTTTGGTCACACCGAGTTGCAGTAACCGCTTGCGATTCTGCATCTCGGTGCCACCGAGTTGTTCCACTCGGTCACACCGACAGGGTCAGGATATATATACCGTCGGGTCAAATTTTGGAAATTTGTCCAAAACCCCTCAGCCAGCGACCTCTCGCCGCTGGTCTCCATCGTCGTCAATGGAATTCAATCCCGTCGTTGCCGCCGTAGCGAACTCACCACCAAACTAGGGTATGAGTTCAAAACTTTGTGTTGTTCCTTACTCTGATTCTTAGCACAAAGCAAATGCCATGTTCTTTACCACGTTTGAGATCATCCTGTCCAGCAAGAACATCCCTTAGATTAGATTTGATTCAAAAATTTAGGGTTAGGTTTCCGCCGAACTCATCTCTGACCAACCGAGTTGTGGTAATCGGTCTCACCGATTTGGCTTACGCCATTGCACTTGCATTTTTCGGTCTGACCGAAAGTTGCAAATCGGTGTGACCGAGTTCAACTCTCTGTGAAACCCTAGCAATATCGGAGCCACCAACTGTGTCTCGGTCTGGCTGATTTCACTAGTTTAGACTCCAAAAGTTGCTTCAGTGTCACCGAGTCTAACAAATCGGTAGCTCCGAAATGCTTTATGTGGAAAAATAAAACTAAGTTTTCGACTCATTTGTTTTGCAAAAATTCTGCACTTTGTGATGCTTATCCACTCTACCTCATCTATAACTATTCACATGGTCTGCTGTTAGTTTGCTTTGCCAGTATGTCAGATCAGAGTGATAGCCAAAACAAGTCAGAAGAGCAGATGAACCTAAGTGAGGCCACTAGTCCCTCTAGCAGCTATGATGAGGGTAGCAGGAGTACTCGAAACAATTTGCCCAAGGCAGCTACAAGGACAAGGAAGAAGAGAAACTCAGACTCAGAGGATGAGGATTATGTGGCTACTAAGGAAGAAGTGAGCTCCAAGAAAAGTGTTGTTAAGAAGGAGTTTGGTTTAGCTGCATCCACCAAGCTTGGCATGCACTATAAGGCACCTGCCAAGATAGTTCCTATGTCAAAGGCCAGATCCTCAACTCAGGAAGCCATGGAGTTCACACTTGAACCAAAGGAGGCTGGTGAAGGCAAGAAGAGGAAAGAGAGGGTCGAGAAGACTATTGCCTGTGTCATTGGGAGATCCTCTATGATAAGAGATCCAGTTGAAGATGAAGAAGAGGAAAAAGTAGATGATGCACCAGCATCAAAGACTCAAAAGCTGATGGGGGATGCCATCAAGTCTGGGGCTGCCCCTTCAAAGCCCAAGACTACCCCCAAAGCTTCTGCTCCAGCTCCAAAGACTTCAAAGCCCAAGAGGAGCACAAGGAATATTCCAGCTGCTGAAAAGAACAAGGCCCCAGTGCCTGAGATTGATGAAGAAGAAGATGTTGAAGCCCAAGTGCTTAGGAAGCTCAAACCTAAGATTCTAGATCATGATGACAGCCAGCCAGTGGTAGATGACATGAACATCAGGAAGGATGCATGTCTTAGAATTTGGAGACAAACTGATCCATATGCTGTGAGGAGAAGGACTGTTGTGGATTACAGGTTCCACACCAAGGAGCAGCAGGACTTCTATGAAACCATCTTGCTTGATAAGAAACCCATTGTTTGTGATATGAAGTAGGCAGATTGGAAATACATTGATGAGAATGAAGATCACTTTCCAGGAGTGCATGAGAGCTTTAGGCTATGTGGAGTGGACAAGTTTGTGGGTCAGAAGCTGACCAAGTGGAATGATGAACTCATCATGCAATTCTACTCCACAACACACTTCTATCCTGATCGTAGAATTGTTTGGATGTCTGAGGGTACAAGGTACCAATCAACAATTGATGAGTGGGCCAAATTGATCAATGCCCCTGAAGAGCATGAGGATGACTTGGATGTATATGCCAAGAAGAAGAAAGACCACAACTCAATGGCCAACATGTACAAAGAAATTGCTGACAAAGCTTTGGAAACACATAAGCTAGGGTCTGTTCATTATCTGTTATCTGGTTTGGCCACAATTAACACCATCCTGAGGCATACCTTATTGCCCAAATCTGGAGATCACAAGATGATCAGAGGCCATTCCATCAACTTGTTGCAATTATTTGATGTGCCCCAAAAATTCAAAGTCATGAGCCTGATTGTGGAAACAATCAAGAGGACAGCTGCAGATCAGAAGAGATCATGTGGGTATCCTCCACATATTCAAATGCTCATCAACTCCAAGATGGGCACAGGCACCTACTTGCTAGACAAGGAGCATCTACCCTTGAGACCAGATTTTGATGACAACACTGTTGTCATGAATGAAGAAGATCCTACATCTGTGTAGGCACAAGAAAAAAGAGAGAAAGCTAAGGCTGAGAAAGGTACAAAGATGCCAAGTGTTCAAGAGGCATCTCATGTGTTTCTCAAGACCAAACAAGGTCAACTTGCATATCTGATTCAAGCAACCTTGAGGATTGAGAAGGGCTTGGCCACCCTGACTCAAAACCAAGAGAGCTTGGAAAGGATCATTGAGACAAAGTTCTATGATCTTGATCTAAAAGTGACAAAGATGCAGACAGCAGTTGAGCAGCTCCAGGAAGAAGCTGAGGAGAGGAAAGCGTAGGCTACCACAAATGCTTTTCAAAGAGTGCCAAGAGGTCAGAGATCTGCTGCAGTGCCCATGGCTGACACTAGAGCTACTACATCAGCACCTGCAGCCACAGCGTCAGTGCCACCTTCAGTTGCCACTCCACCAGCTCCAACAACTTCCACAGATGCATTCATCCTTGGAGTCCTCTCAACACCACCTCCCGAAGATCAAGCCTAGAGAGACGCATAGCACTATGCATTTTCAAACTTTTTGGTAACTTGTTGCCAAAGGGGGAGAAAGTGTATAGATCATAGGCTTCGAGAGAGAGTGTGTTTTTGCTTCTTTTGTCTCTTTTGCTATTTGGTTGATACTTTTGTGTGCTTGCTTGATACTTTATGTCTATGTGTGTGAGATACTTGTAGGATCATGTGTTTCATCATATCCTACATTAATGCTTGTGCTTGAATGATGTTATCTTTTATATCTCTTGTATGATCATTCACTTTGCCTTGGTGATGAGTGCATATTTTTACCCTCTATCATTTTGAGCGCTCCACCAAGATGTATGTGACATGGAAGAGCAACCCATGATCCTAACTGATTGTGCACTTGCATTCAAAAGCAAATTTTAAATAATGCACAAATTTAGGGTGGGGGGCTCTTACTTATCACATACTTCTCAAAGCGACGATGCATTTCAACCTTATTATCTTTTATCGAAGGTTTGATCTATATGTTGTCATCAATTACCAAAAAGGGGGAGATTGAAAGTGCAACTATCCCTGGCACTACGGGAAACTGGAGATTTGCCGTCAGTACTGTTCTTTGCCGTCAGCATTTCGTCGGGCCAGACGGCAAAGACAAACTTTGCCAACAGCGGCTGACGGCAAAGAACAACTGACGACAAATCCATACTTTGTCGTGTGTAAAAAAACACAGACGGCAAAGACTCTTTGTCGTCTGGAGTACTTTTTTATAGACGGCAAAGAGCTCTTTTTGCCGTCTGTAAAAAAAATCACAGACAACAAAGACTTTGCCGTCTGTGATTTATTTTACAGACGGCAAAGAGCTTTCTTTGCCGTCTGTAAAAAAAATCGCAGACAGGAAAGAAAAAGCACAGCACACGGATCGATCCATGGATCGATGAGGTGGCACGATCTGGGGCGCCCCCACCCGCATCCGTTTCTCACCACGCATGCCCCACCCACCCATCCCACCACTCCCTCTCTCTCTTATCCCCAAGGCCCCACCACAATCTCTCTCCCATGCCCGACCCCATCTCTCCCTCGATCGCTTCTCTGCCGCACACACTCCACCCGGTCCCCTGCTCATCAACCGCCGCCAGTCGCCCCCCTCACCGTCGCCTGAGCAGAGGCCGGCGCGGGATCTTCCTCCTCCTCCCCTGCTCGTCAACCGCCGCCGCTCGACCCCGCCTCTCCGTCGCCAGAGCTGGAGGCCAACGCGGGGTCTTCCTCGTCCTCCCCGCCCACGACCGGGCGCTTTCTCCTCCTCCCTTGCTCCTCAACCGCCGCTGGTCGACCCCGCCTCGCTGGTGCGGGAGCCTCCTCCCGTGCTCGTCAACCACCGCCGCCCTTCAACACGGCAGGTCCTCTGGCATGCGGAGGGTGCCACGGCCGGCGATGATGGCGTCGCCGATGAGCATCCCAGAGATGATGAGCGACGCGGCGGGCGTGAAGAAGAAGGCCCAGGGGCTGTTCTCCTTCCTCGTGGCACCCGGATCAGGTTTGAGGCGGCGGGCAACGAGATCTGGTAGGCTTCCTGGGCGTGAGAAGTTCCTCTTAAACTGGAGTTACCCTGGATCTGATATTGCTTTAACTGTGCCCTGTACTTCTCCAATCCAGGGGCTCCATGGCGCCATGGTCAACTCCACTGGAAGACCACCATTCGCCTCCTCTAGCTCGACGCCCGTGCTCAGATCTGGATGCTAGCAAGGGCCAGTTCGTCCGTTTTGTAATCATTTTTTGTTGTTGTTTGGTTTGTTCGTTCTTCTTATAAATGGAGAACATTATATTATGTAAATACTGTGATGATGGATATAGTATGTAAATAGAATATTTCTGTCTTGTAAAAATCCGTTCATTCGTCATTGCCGTGAAAGATTTTCCATATGCCTTCGGCCATCTACAGCCTCTACACTTGTAGTGTTGCTTTTTTTTTAAATAAAAATATTTGCTTTGCCGTCTGGGCATACAAGGAAGACAGCAAAGACATAACGTAATTGACGACAAAGTACTTGACGCCGTCCGTCAACGCGACCGCTCCGTCTGTTGGCATATTTTGCCGTCTGGCTAGTCTGCTACTGGCAAACCATATTGACAGACGGCAAACTCTTTGCTGTCATCCCGACAAATAGTAGACGGCAAAGTATTCTTTGCCGTCTGACTTTGCCGTCTGCTTCCTGAAGGCAAAGTCTTTGCCGTCTGGAATTAGGTCTTTGCCGTCTGTGATACACAGACGGCAAATTACTTGTTTCCTGTAGTGTGGGTGGTTTTGGTAATTCCTAACAACATATAGCTCATTGAACTAATGCTCTTCCAAGATGATCATTTTAAAAAGTTCAATGATTGGCATGGCATGGACAAGGAATGTGGACCCTCAAAATACTAAAGGACACATATTGGCTCAAGCTCAAGACTCTACATTTTCATTTTCAGTGATCCAAGATCACATTGAGTCCATAGAAAATGCTAATACTATTAAAAGGGGATGAGGTGTTGCTTAATGGCTTGCTTGCTCAAAATGCTTAGTGATATGCTCCAAAAGCCCTCAACCACTTTCTCATATCTCCATATGTCCCAAACCAAAAGTCAAACTCGGCCCCACCGATTTGATCTATCCGGCGCCACCGAGTTCAATTGACATAGCCACTGCCAGAAACCCTAGTTAATTCGGTCTCACCGATAGGGATCTTGGTCTCACCGAGATGGGATTGCAAACTTTCTATTTCCCGTCGTAACATTTCGGTCTAACCGAGATGAGCGATCAGTCCCACCGAGTTCGCAATGCAAACTGTCTGTTTCCCTTTCGTAACATTTCGATCTCACTGAAATGAGCAATTCGGTCCCACCGAGTTTGCCTGACCAACTCTCTGTTTGCCTATTACAGAAATCGGTCTTACCGTGTTTATGTGATCGGTCTCACCGAGATTATGTTATGCCCTAACCCTAGTGAAATCGGTCCCACCGAGTTGACATGTCGGTCCCACCGAAAAGCCTAACGTTCACATTTTCAACTGAATCGGTCTGACTGAGTTTCATGATTCGGTCCCACCGACATTAGTGAATTGTGTGTAATGGTTAGATTTTGTGTAGTGGCTATATATACCCATCCACCAACTCTTCATTCATGGAGAGAGCCGTCAGAACGTGCCTACACTTCCAGCATACATTTTCTGAGAGAGAACCACCTACTCATGTGTTCAGACCAAGATATTCCATTCCAACCACTAGAATCTTAATCTCTAGCTTTCCCCAAGTTGCTTCCCACTCAAGTCATCTTTCCACCAAATCCAAATCTATGAGAGAGAGTTGAGTGTCGGGGAGACTATCATTTGAAGCACAAGAGCAAGGAGTTCATCATCAACACACCATCTATTACCTTTTGGAGAGTGGTGTCTCCTAGATTGGTTAGGTGTCACTTGGGAGCCTCCGTCAAGATTGTGGAGTTGAACCAAGGAGTTTGTACAGGCAAGCAGATCGCCCACTTCGTGAAGATCTACCCTAGTGATACAAGTCCTTTGTTGGCGATGGCCATGGTGGGATAGATGTAACACCCACAATGCGGCTATATCTCCCACGTGTCGAGGCACGACTTAGAGGCATAACCGCATGGTGGTGTTACAAGTTGGTATCAGAGCCAGGTTGGTGTGAGAAGATCAAAGGAGACAAAGAGGGAAACGACTACTTCAAACGGATGCAACTTTTAAAAACAATGGCGGCAACGAGTGCCATGCAATGCAGATGATGCCATGATGAAATGCAACAAACAAATAAAACACACGGCGACAACGAAAAACACGGAAGGCGTCTGAAGCGTCGTTCTCGGAGCGTCACAATAGACAAGGTTGCTTCTTCGTGGACCCTTCGTGGGTGGAGCCCTCCATGGACTCAAGGAGCCGTTACCCTTCGTGGGTTGAAGTCTCCATCAACGTGGATGTACGATAGCACCACCTATCGGAACCACGGAAAAAATATCCGCATCTACATTGTGTTTCCCTCTCCAAACTCCTCTCTTTACCTTCATATGCATATGTTTACATTCCGCTGCTATACTCTTAGACTTGCATGTGTAGGTTGATTGCTTGACTTGTGCAAACTTGCTAAAATCTGCCAAGACTTAAAACTGTGAAAAGGATAGATTTTTATTTGGTCAAGTAGTCTAATCACCCCCCTCTAGACATACTTCCGATCCTACAGTGGGCGGCCTCGACATGGTCGTGGGCGGCCTCCATCAGGGCTAAGGCCGCCGCTGCGGAACGGACAGCTGTTGTGCCGCTCTTGCCAGTTTCTATCCCCGAGGTAGATGTTGCTGCCACCACCTGAGAAGCAACAGCGGCCGTTTGGGCTGCCTTGGCCACCCGGTCGCAAATTGTGGCCCCGCTCATGCACCTTGTTAGCACGCGCATGGTAGCTGCGGCCGTGCTCTCGCTGGAGTGGGCCACCGAAGTTGCCCTCATGACGCGGGTCCATGTTCCCATCTTTCACCGGCGATGATTGAACAGTGAAATGATATTTGGGGAGCGAGCTAGTGTGCTTGACACGCCGGCCGTGGACTGTAGCCGACGCACCTTCTCACGTAAGCCAGAGGCGTACTATACACCGACGATGCTCCAGGATATTTGTACAACATCTCGCACAGTTGGTGATAATAAAAAGTGTGGGATCTACTTGATTTTTCATCTTGATTTCAAGTACATAATGGGGTCACAGCGGCAATGGACAGTGTTTGAATTGCTAGAACTTTTATCTGCAGTGAACATGCAACTATATGTGTGTCGTAAAAAAATTGGAGTTATTCAGGGTTCGTTTGGACGTTTTACACATTAAATTGGCTTTCTAGCCATTTTCAGGTGCACAATTCAAAATTAAACTACATACACATGCTCCGGTGCACCAACATGGGTTGTAAAATCATATATGTGTCCATGGGTTTATGCTTATGTCCCATGCAAGAAATGGGGATAAATTTCGAACACCACGACACAGTGGCTCTTCGACAAACATTGAGGTACTTGCGTTTGTTATTCTAGTAAATCCAAAACCCGTCTGAAATTCATGAACCTTGGCATGCTATCATGGAATGGCATCAACATGTTGGGGTAAAAAATATTGTCCCAATTGGGGCAGGTTATAGTATAAGTTTCTCACAAACCAGAGCTTCTTAGAAGAAGCCTCAAGGTTTCGTTAGGAAAACGTGTCACCTTTGTGGACAAAACGATATTCGTCGCCTCTGCTTCCTTTCAATTTTTTTCCTGGTGTCAACAGGAGTGTCGTGTTAAATTTTGGAGTTTTTTTCGGGGATCGTTTGCACATTTTTATAGGTTAACCGAGTTTTCTAGGCATTTATGTGCATAATTGAAAATTGAACTACATGCACATGCTCCAGTCCATAAAAACGGGTTGCAAAATCAAATGTTTGTCCTTGGTTGCAAGCTTAGGTCACATGCAAGAAATGAGAATGAATGTCAAACACCTTAACACTGTCGCTCGGCCGCCAACATTGAGATACATGGTTTTAAAATTCTAGTAAATCAAAAACTCGTCTGAAATTCATGAAACTTGACATCATATCATGGAACGGGATCGACATGCTATGGTAAAAATATTGTCCCATTTGGAGCAGGTTTGGATATAAACTTCTCGCAAACCAGAGCTTCTCTCACACCAAGCCTGGTGGTTTAGGTAGGGAACGTTCCACCTTGGGGGATGAAACAATATCTGTTGCCTCTTCTTACTTTCAATTTTTTCCTCGTGTCAACATAGAACAACATGAGTGTTGTGTCAATTTTTGGGATTTTTTGGGGTTAGCTTGGACACTTTTATACATTAACTGAATTCTCTATGCATTCATGTGCATAATTCAAATTTGAACTACATGCACATGCTCCAGTGCATATAAATTGGTTCAAAATTGGAATGTGTGTCCTTGTTTACATGCTTATGTCCCATGCAAGAAATGAGAATGAATGTCACACACCTTGCTGTTGGGGAACATAGTAATTTCAAAAAAAATCCTACGCACACGCAAGATCATGGTGATGCATAGCAACGAGAGGGGAGAGTGTCGTCTACATACCCTCGTAGACCGTAAGCGGAAGCGTTATAACAACGCGGTTGATGTAGTCGTACGTCTTCACGATCGACCAATCCTCAGCACCAAACGTACGGCACCTCCGCGTTCAGCACACGTTCAGCTTGGTGACGTCCCGCGAACTCACGATCCAGTAGAGCTTCTGGGAAGAGCTTCGTCAGCACGACGGCATGGTGACGGTGATGATGATGCTACCGACGCAGGGCTTCGCCTACGCACCGCTACGATATGACCGAGCTGGATTATGGTGGAGGGGGCACTGCACACGGCTAAGAGATCAATGATCAATTATTGTTGTCTCCAAGGGGTGCCCTCCTCCCCGTATATAAAGGAGTGGAGGAGGGGGAGGGCCGGCCCTCTCTATGGCACGCCCTAGGGGAGTCCTACTCCCACCGGGAGTAGGATTCCCCTTTTCCTAGTAGAACTAGGAGCCCTTCCGAGTAGTAGGAGTAGGAGAGAAGGAAAGGGAAAAGAGAAGAGAAGGAAGAAGAGGGCGCCGCCCCTCCCCCTAGTCCAATTCGGACTAAGCCTTGGGGGGGGGGGCGCGCAGCCTCCCCTCTCTCTTTCCCCTAAAGCCCAATAAGGCCCATATACTCCCCGACGAATTCCCGTAACTCTCCGGTACTCCTAAAAATACTCGAATCACTCGGAACCTTTCCGATGTCCGAATATAGTCGTCCAATATATTGATCTTTACGTCTCGACCATTTCGAGACTCCTCTTCGTGTCCCCGATCTCATCCGGGACTCCGAACTACCTTCGGTACATCAAAACACATAAACTCATAATACAAATCGAAAGAGAACTTTAAGCGTGCGGACCCTACGGGTTCGAGAACTATGTAGACATGACCGAGACACGTCTCCGGTCAATAACCAACAGCGGAACCTGGATGCTCATATTGGTTCCTACATAGTCTACAAAGATCTTTATCAGTCAAACCACATAACAACATACGTTGTTCCCTTGGTCATCGGTATGTTACTTGCCCGAGATTCGATCGTCGATATCTAAATACCTAGTTCAATCTCGTTACCGGCAAGTCTCTTTACTCGTTCCATAATGCATCATCCCGCAACTAACTCATTAGTCACATTGCTTGCAAGGCTTATTGTGATGTGCATTACCAAGAGGGCCCAGAGATACCTCTCCGACAATCGGAGTGAAAAATCCTAATCTCGATCTATGCCAGCTCAACAAACACCATTGGAGACACCTGTAGAGCACCTTTATAATCACCCAGTTACGTTGTGACGTTTGGTAGCACTCAAAGTGTTCTTCCAGTATTCGGGAGTTGCATAATCTCATAGTCATAGGAACATGTATAAGTCATGAATAAAGCAATAGCAACATACTAAACGATCAAGTACTAAGCTAACGGAATGGGTCAAGTCAATCACATCATTCTCTAATGATGTGCTCCCGTTAATCAAATGACAACTCATGTCTATGGCTAGGAAACTTAACCATCTTTGATTCAATGAGCTAGTCAAGTAGAGGCATACTAGTGACACTCTGTTTGTCTATGTATTCACACATGTACTAAGTTTCCGGTTAATACAATTCTAGCATGGATAATAAACATTTATCATGATATGAGGAAATAAATAATAACTTTATTATTGCCTCTAGGGCATATTTCCTTCAGTCTCCCACTTGCACTAGAGTCAATAATCTAGTTCACATCGCCATGTGATTTAACACCAATAGTTCACATCACCATGTGATTAACACCCATAGTTCACATCGCCATGTGACCAACACTCAAACTGTTTACTAGAGTCAGTAATCTAGTTCACATCACTATGTGATTTAATACCCAAGAGTACTAAGGTGTGATCATGTTTTGCTTGCGAGAGAAGTTTAGTCAACGGGTCTGCCAAATTCAGATCCGTATGTATTTTGCAAATTTCTATGTCTACAATGCTCTGTACGGAGCTACTTTAGCTAATTTCTCCCACTTTCAATATGTATCTGGATTGTGACTTAGAGTCATCCAGATCGGTGTCAAAGCTTGCATTGACGTAACCCTTTACGACGAACTCTTTATCACCTCCATAACCGAGAAATATTTCCTTAGTCCTCTAAGGATAATTTTGACCGCTATCCAGCGATGTACTACTAGATCAAAATTGTACTCCCTTGCCAAACTCAGGGCAGGGTATACAATAGGTCTGGTTCATAGCATGGCATACTATATAGAACCTATGGCTGAGGCATAGGGAATGACTTTCATTCTCTCTCTATTTTCTGCCATGGTCGGGCTTTGAGACTTACTCAACTTCACACCTTGCAACACAGGCAAGAACTTCTTCTTTGACCGTTCCATTTCGAACTATTTCAAAATATTGTCAAGGTATGTACTCATTGAAAAAACTTATCAAGCGTCTTGAACTATCTCTATAGATCTTGATGCTCAATATGTAAGTAGGTCCACCGAGGTCTTTCTTTGAAAAACTCCTTTCAAATACTCGTTTATGCTTTCCAGAAAATTCTACATTATTTCCGATCAACAATATGTCATTCACATATATTTATCAGAAATGTTGTTGTGCTCCCACTCACTATTTTGTAAATACAGGCTTCACCACAAGTCTGTATAAAACTATATTATTTGATCAACTCATCAAAGCGTATATTCCAACTCCGAGATGCTTGCACCAGTCCATAGATGGATCGCTGGAGCTTGCACATTTTGTTAGCACCTTTACACTACTAGGGAAAATGTTATACACAGAACTTTAGCGGTAGCGCTTGTTAAAAAAGCCCGCTACTGCTAGACAACAATAGCGAGTGCAAAATAAGCGCGCTGCAGATGCATATATATCAGTAGCGCGTCTTAGCGAAAACTCGCTACAACAAAAATTCCAACCACTAAGCCGATGGGCTACACATAGTAGTAGCAATCTTAAAAAAACAGCGCTACTGCTAATATTCTTATAGCAGCGCGTTTATGTGTAAAACGCTACTGCTAACGAAAGTAAAATAAAATGAAAAACAAATATAAAAGTAAATGAAAATGAAAGAAATAGAAAAAGGAAAAAGGAAAATATATAATGTAAAGAAAAATAAACAAAAAAGGTAAAAAAGGAAGAAGGAATAGCAGTAGCGTGTTAGCTAAAATGTGCTATAGCTAACTTAGCTATAGCGCGTTTTCCCTAACGCGCTACCGTTATTTTTTACTTAACGCAAAAACGTTCCCCCCGGCCACCACTTCTCCCCCAAATCCCTCGCCCCGCCACTTCGCCGCCGTCTACCCCACTTCGCCGCCGTCCCCACTTCGCCGCCGTCTCTTGTCGGCGTCGACGCGCCACTCATCCTCACCGCCGCCGCCCGAGGCCACCCAGCCTCACCACCGCTGCCGCCTCTCGGTCCGCCCTTGACCTCACTGCCCCCGAGCCCGCCCAGGACCGCCGCCTCCTGATCCCGAGCCCGCCCTCGCCGCCCCTACCTCCACCGCCGAGCACCTCCCCGCCACCGCCTCTCCCCTCTCTGT
>NC_057799.1:365492972-365613200 GCF_018294505.1 Triticum aestivum
GTACTAGGGTTCATACATAATGATTTTTAGTAGTAGTAGTAGATGTTAATTAGTAGTAGTGATGGTACTAGTTAACTAGGGCAATATGGTTAATAGTAGATGTTTTTTAGTTAGGGTAATAATAGATGTGAAGTAGTAGATAATGTAATGTTAATTAGTTCAGTAGGGTTTAGTTTTTGAATTGAGTTTGTTTAACTAGATGTTAATGAGGGAAGTAGGGTTTAGTTTAGAGTAAAGTTTAGTTCAGTAGATAACTAAATATAATCTATATTTGGTTTTTGAATTGACTATGAGAGAGCATGAGATTTGTGTAGATTTTCTTGAAGTGTCAAACGCTAGGACATGGAAATTTGAAGTGGTCAGGATATATGCAAATTCCTCAATTGTGTTTGCCCATGTTTCGATTGTGCCCAAGTGGCCTTTTGTTGTTTCCAGGGAATGAAGGTGAGTGGCCTATGTTTTGCCGGAAGGTGATTCATTTCTGTTCTGGCAGATTTCAGGTTCTCGATTTGTCCACTTTTTAGCAAAGGTCATGCCGAAATTTTCCGTGAATTTCGGCATGACTTGTGCTACAAACTAGGACATATCGAGTGCCCGGGATTTGCCGCACCGGGAAGGAGTTCCTGCAAAACATAGGCCTTTTTATGTCATTATTCATTTTATTAGGTCTAGAATTAATTGACTAGATTTAATCGTAGGAAACATGGCTAGCAACGATGAAGGACAGGGTTCTGGTTATTGCGACGACGTATACCTGGCGGCAGACGAATTTTTGAGCCTTGCCGACGATCAACCGATGTTGTTGCTGGGCCCACCGGTTGCATCGGGGACTGAGACCGACACTGAGACCGAGACCGGTGCTGAGACTGAGACCGGCGCTGAGACTCAGACCGGCATCGAGACCAGCGCTGAGACTATGGCCGGCACTGCCTCGGGGAGCGGAGCCGGTGTAGAACCAAAAGCAAAGAGGCAACAACTTCCTAACAAACTCAGGACTACTAGACTGGTGGTCACGGAGGTGGAAGACGGCAATTTTGAGCCAACCGCGCCCGAGGAAGCGCGTGCGTGCTACGGCAATCAAATAGGTTGCATCGTACGGACAACCGCCACCATCAACGATGAGAAACTACAGAAGATAGATAATATGAGGCCCTCCCTCCTAAAGAAGCTACACCAGATATTCTTGTTCCGGGGCCGGAATGAAAAGGATTATAAAGATCCAGATAAGGACCTGGCAATGAAGAAGATAAACAAACGCGCCATGTCCAAGTTTAGCGACGCGTTGGCCGCCTGGAAAACAAGGGTGAAAGCAAGGATCATCCACAAAAAGGAACCCTACTCCGAGATTGTAAAGGATAATCCGACAATCACGGCAGAGCACTTTGAAATATTCAAGGTGGCTTGCGAGGCCGAAGATGCCAAAAAAAGTCGAAGTACATGAAGGGGCTTCAATAGAGGAACATTGGGTGCCACCACCTCAGAAGCCGTGGTTACGGCGGGAAGAGGTCCATATGGGCCAAGGAGGACGCGGAAGCCGTGAGTCTGGGCATCCCAGACCCCTTGGCGAAGTTCACCGTCCCGCAGGAGCGAGAGGTCCTCAGGGCCTGGCACCGTTGGGACCTAGTGAAGAAGGTTTTCAAGACAAACGCGGTCACGACGGAGTTCATTAGACTGATGGTAATTTTAGTTTCTGATCAATTTGACTGCACGTTAGTCATATTTGTAAACGATCCTTGTGCCTTTTGCAGAGAGAGCAGCACAGGATTGCGGTCGAAAGGGACTCGCCGTCTGAGGCATTGGCGAGGCCTAAGTGGGACACTCCTTTCTACCAGGCGTTGAACATATTGAAACGACTCCCGGTGGAGACTCGACCATCGTATGGACGCGTGCACGGTGTCGGAGACGGCGCCACGTGGAAGAAGTACTACCATGAGACCACGGAGGAGAGAAAGGAAAGACGAAGGTTAACTGAAGAAAACATCGACAAGAAGGTTGAGATTGCGGTTGAGAAGAAATCATCTCAGACAGTCGCAACAGCGGTAGCTGCCTCAAAACAGGTGGTTGTAGATATGTCTACTTCCTTGGTTCCGGCCGTTTTCAATTGGACCAGGCAAAATCCAGAAAAAAAGGCAGTGGACTTTCCCCTTGCTGACTTCTTGGGGAGCAGCTCGACTAGCGTTACACCAGCTCCTGCAGCTGCACCTACTCCCGCACCGGCTCCCGCACCGGACGTGCTCGGCGGTGCTTCGTCTTTGGTTGAGCTCGACGCCCTCACGGTATCTCTCACACCGGCCCCTTCAATAAATGTATAATGTCCCGCTTTCATTGCCTTTCGGATGTCTCATGTCGCAGACTTTTCTTTGCAGGCCGACGAAACCCCATGCACCATATTGTACACCGTCGGTGACCAGAAGGTGGACGTGGGGAAGGCGACGATAATGAAGCCGAAGGAACCATTGTTCCACAACCTGCCGATCCCCCCGAACGTCTTCAAGGTTTCCGTGGCCAGTGTCAAACCGGGCCACGAGAATTTGCCTCCTCTGGTACTAGTGGGGGATGACGACGAGACCCCGCGGTGGCTTGGTGATTGTTGTAATGGGTGGGTCCTGTTGTGGCCAAAGAGTCTGCTTCGTCTGGAGGCGACCGGGAGCACACCCACGAGCACGCAGCCTCAGCAAGGTATGAACATCAACACCCCACCTACCCAATTAGCGCCGGGTGTCGGGTTGCGTGAGAGCGGACGGGGTAAGGAATAGGCTCCATTAGTCGCTGATGACATCGCCGTGGATGAGGATGAGGATGACGATGGCACTCAACAGTATGTCTATACTGGCGCCTACTTAGGGTTTGAGCGTCGTGAGTCGGTGCCTGAATTTCCATCTCCGGAGGCTGAACGTATTATGGACGACCTTCCGGTAGTAAAGAAGTCTAGGAAGAGATCGAGGAAAGGCAAAAAAGCTGATTCTATGATCCAGCCGCCTCAGCAGCCTCGGGTTCAAGACCGTATAGATATCCCCGGTGCGGATAAATGGCATATCCCCGGTCAACCAATCCTACCTGCAGCAGCGCTAGGGGCCAGATTTGGTGATCTAAGGAGACTTCATGACGATGTGCTGCGGATAGAGAAAGGCCTCATCGCCTCGAAAGATCCAGGATACCCACTCTACGTGGTTAACGTTCCGCAGCAATTGTCGTACATCGACTTCTTCCCCGCGGATAAGTTCTTCCTTCGATTCGATTACATATCCGACATATTCACGTGAAGAAGCTGGATTTTACGTTTGTCCGCCTTTATGCCTTGCACATGAACTAAATCATCGGGGTTGAGCAGATACCTCATATCTGTGTTGCTGACCCGTACTTCATGCACGAGGGCTTCTTGGGAGTCTGCGCAAAGCACCGTGAATACGCGGGGGAATACATCGTCAATTTCATGCTCGCCAATAAGGACAAGGAGGTGATTCTCATGCCTTATCATCCCCTGTAAGTCATCCACACAGATAGCCTTCCTTTGATTTCAATCATTCAATTGCACAGTGGAGGGTAATTAATTTGAGGTGTACTTATTTTGCGCAGCGGCGGGCGCGCCGTCCTCATCATCCTCTACCCCCGATACTCCCACGCTCTTTACTTGGACTCGTCGAAGAACATTAACAAAAAGGATTACACCCACATCAAGGATGTTCTCGACAGTGCTATGTTTTACTACGACGCACGGGGTGGAGAGGTCAAGGACAAGAAGAGAAGGGGCGGCAGGACCGCCTTCGGCCATAAGACCGACTTCTGCTGCATCTAGCAATCGAGTGATTCTCTTAATGATGGATTCTATGTCCTACACCACATGCTGGAGTACAGATGGGATCACCAGAACCTTCACATGTCACCTACATCCGGCGATGCCCATATTCTGCAATGGGCAAAGAATGTAGGAGATATCGAGGATCATCGACTTCGAGCTGAGTTCTATCACATCCAGCGCGAACTTTCCCAAATCATCATGAAGGAGGTTGTCAGAAAAACAGGGATGTTGTACGAAGAAGGACAAATGTCGTGGGAAGACGTCCGAGCACGGGTAGCAGCTCAGCGTCTCGACCTGAAGCCTTTCACTAGGCTCGGGGACTATCTCCCTGACTTGGATGGATGGAACGACATGTTGGAGTGATTGTCGATATATGACAATGTGTCCGTTTAGTCCATACTTTCTATATGACGAAACTTTTAGTTATGCACGACAAAACTTTATTTGTTATGTAATTAAACCGTCCTCCTCGACTAGCGACGATCACTCTAGTTAGGGCATTTTGGGTACGGTCAACTTTGTTATTTATGCTTATGATATGTTGCTTATATTTTTCCCAAGTCTGTCTCTTTTTGTTGCTCAACTATATATGTTGCATATCATCGACTCATGTGACGATGCAGGTGCATAGATCATCGATTGCGAAGAAGTGCTACGCCAGGAGTATATATACGACGAGTGGCCGGAGTGTCAGGCCTAGGTGTACCGGTTTCCGGTTTCCGAGCGACAGGCAGTAGTTAGTTTTGGTTCACGCTAATGCGAGAGAGGGATCCGAACTCATGTAATGCATAGTTACGCTATCACTCAAAGTGATAGCTCTTCTCGCGTATATCATTGTTTAGATGGATGACGATGTAGTTGCAAGTAATCGAGACTTGTATCGCTATTTTTGAGATGATGACGAGAGACCACTTTGTGTTGGATGATGATTATGATGATGACATGATTTGATGAGACTATTTGTATGTATATGCTATGATTACATTTGTATGTGTATGATATGCTAAAGATTATTATATAAAGCCTATTCAAATACAAAACAAATATGCAGAAAAAAAACAGAAACTAATAAAACTAGCAGTAGCGAGGGGAACAAAATTAGCAGTAGCGCTTCCTTCTAAAAAGCGCTGCAGATATTAGCAGCGGCGCCCTTCACCAAAGTGCGCTATTACTATCCATCTATAGCAGTAGCGTGGGACGACAGGCGCTACTGCTACACGTTAGCTGTAGCACCTTATCAGCAGCACGTCCTCCCGCGCTACTGATAGGCAAAATACCCGCGCTACTGCTAGGGTTTTCCCTAGTAGTGTTAGGATCGACAAAACCTTCTGGTTGCATCATGTACAACTCTTCTTTAAGAAATCCATTAAGGAATGTAGTTTTGACATCCATTTGCCAGATTTCATAAAATGTGGCAATTTATTAACATGATTCGGACAGACTTAAGCATCGCTACGAGTGAGAAAGTCTCATCGTAGTCAACTCCTTGAACTTGTTGAAAACCTTTCGCAACAAGTCGAGCTCTGTAGACAGTAACATTACCGTCAACGTCAGTCTTCTTGAAGATCCATTTATTTTCTATGGCTTGCCGATCATCGGGCAAGTCAACCAAAGTCCACACTTTGTTCTCATATATGGATCCCATCTAAGATTTCATGGCCTCAAGCCATTTCGCGGAATCTGGGCTCATCATCGCTTCCTCATAGTTCGTAGGTTCGTCATGGTCAAGTAACATGACCTCCAGAACAGGATTCCCGTGCCACTCTGGTGCGGATCTCACTCTGGTTGACCTACGTGGTTCGGTAGTAACTTGATCTGAAGTTACATGATCATCATCATTAGCTTCCTCACTAATTGGTGTAGGAGTCACAGGAACAGATTTCCGTGATGAACTACTTTCCAATAAGGGAGCAAGTACAGCTACCTCATCAAGTTCTACTTTCCTCCCACTCACTTCTTTCGAGAAAAACTCCTTCTCTAGAAAGGATCCATTCTTAGCAACAAATGTCTTGCCTTCGGATCTTTGATAGAAGGTGCACCCAACTGTCTCCTTTGGGTATCCTATGAAGACACATTTATCCAATTTGGGTTTGAGCTTATCAGGATGAAACTTTTTCACATAAGCATCGCAACCCCAAACTTTAAGAAACGACAACTTTGGTTTCTTGCCAAACCACAGTTCATATGGTGTCGTCTCAATGGATTTAGATGGTGCCCTATTTAACGTGAATGCAGCTGTCTCTAATGCATAACCCCAAAAAAATAGTGGTAAATCGGTAAGAGACATCATAGATTGCACCAAATCTAATAAAGTGCGGTTACGACGTTCGGACACACCATTACGCTGTGGTGTTCCGGGTGGCGTGAGTTGCGAAACTATTCCACATTGTTTCAAATGAAGACCAAACTCGAAACTCAAAAATTCTCCTCCACGATCAGATCGTAGAAACTTTATTTTCTTGTTACGATGATTTTCCAGTTCACTCTGAAATTATTTGAACTTTTAAAATGTTTCAGACTTATGTTTCATCAAGTAGATATACCCATATCTGCTCAAATCATCTGTGAAGGTCGGAAAATAATGATACCCGCCGCGAGCTTCAACACTCATCGGATCGCATACATCAGTATGTATTATTTGCAATAAGTCAGTTGCTCGCTCCATTGTTCCGGAGAACGGAGTCTTAGTCATCTTGCCCATAAGGCATGGTTCACAAGCATCAAGTGATTCATTATCAAGTGATTCCAAAATCCCATCAGCATGGAGTTTCTTCATGCGCTTTACAACAATATGACCTAAACGGCAGTGCCACAAATAAGTTGCAGTATCATTATTAACTTTGCATCTTTTGGCTTCAATATTATGAATATGTGTATCACTACGATCGAGATCCAACAAACCATTTTCATTGGGTGTATGACCATAGAAGGTTTTATTCATGTAAACAGAACAACAATTATTCTCTAACTTAAATGAATAACCGTATTGCAATAAACATGATCAAATCATATTCATGCTCAACGCAAACGCCAAATAATACTTATTTAGGTTCAACACTAATCCCGAAAGTATAGGGAGTGTGCGATGATGATTTATCAATCTTGGAACTACTTCCAACACACATCGTCACCTCACTCTTAACTAGTTTCTGTTCATTCTGCAACTCCCGTTTCGAGTTACTAATCTTAGCAACTGAACTAGTATCAAATACTGAGGGTTTGCTATAAACACTAGTAAAGTACACATCAATAACATGTATATCAAATATACCTTTGTTCACTTTGCCATCCTTCTTATCCTCCAAATACTTGGGGCAGTTCCACTTCCAGTGACTAGTCCCTTTGCAGTAGAAGCACTCAGTCTCAGGCTTAGGTCCAGACTTGGGTTTCTTCACTTGAGCAGCAACTTGCTTGCCGTTCTTTTTGAAGTTCCCCTTCTTCCCTTTGCCCTTTTCTTGAAACTAGTGGTCTTGTCAACCATCAACACTTGATGCTTTTCTTGATTTCTACCTTCGTCGATTTCAGCATCAGGAAGAGCTTTGGGAATCGTTTTCGTTATCCCTTGCATATTATAGTTCATCACGAAGTTCTAGTAACTTGGTGATAGTGACTAGAGAACTCTGTCAATCACTATCTTATCTGAAAGATTAACTCCCACTTGATTCAAGTGATTGTAGTACTCAGACATTCTGAGCACATTCTCACTAGCTGAGCAATTCTCCTCCATCTTGTAGGCAAAGTGCTCGTCAAAGGTACCTTTCGACATGGGAATGAGTCTGAAATACCAACTTCAACTCTTGGAACATCTGATATGCTCCGTGGCGTTTCAAAAAACGTCATTGAAGCCCCGATTCTAAGCCGTAAAGCATGGTGCACTAAACTATCAAGTAGTCATCATATCAAGCTTGCTAAACGTTCATAACGTCTGAATTTACTCCTGCAATTAGCCTGTCACTTAGCGGTGCATCCAGGACATAATTCTTCTATGCAGCAATGAGGATAATCCTCAAATCACGGACCTAGTCCGCATCATTGCTACTATCATCTTTCAACATAGTATTTCTCTAGGAACATATCATAAATAAACGGTGAGCTACATCACGAGCTATTGATCTACAACATAGATAAGCAAATACTATCAGGACTAAGTTCATGATAAATTAAAGTTCAATTAATCATATTACTTAAGAACTCCCACTTATATAGACATCCCTCTAATCATCTAAGTGATCACGTGATCCAAATCAACTAAACCATAACCGATCATCACGTGAGATGGAGTAGTTTTCAATGGTGAACATCACTATGTTGATCATATCTACTATATGATTCATGCTCGACCTTTCGGTCTCAGTGTTCCGAGGCCATATCTGCATATGCTAGGCTCATCAAGTTTAACCTGAGTATTCTGCGTGTCCAAAACTGTCTTACACCCGTTGTAGATGAACGCTGAGCTTATCAGACCCGATCATCACGTGGTGTCTCGGCACGACGAACTTTGGCAATGGTGCATACTCAGGGAGAACACTTTTACCTTGAAATTTAGTGAGAGATCATCTTATAATGCTACCGTCAATCAATGCAGAATAAGATGCATAAATGATAAACATCACATGCAATCAATATAAGTGATATGATATGGCCATCATCATCTTGTGCCTTTGATCTCCATCTCCAAAGCACCGTCATGATCACCATCGTCACCGGCGCGACAAGTTGATCTCCATCATAGCATCGTTGTCATCTCGCCAACTATTGCTTCTATGACTATCGCTACCGCTTAGTGATAAAGTAAAGCAATGACAGGGCGATTGCATTACATACAATAAAGCGACAACCATATGGCTCCTGCCAATTGCCGATAACTCTGTTACAAAACATGATCATCTCATACAATAAAATATAGCATCATGTTTTGACCATATCACATCACAACATGTCCTAAAAAAACAAGTTAGACATCCTCTACTTTGTTGTTGCAAGTTTTACGTGGCTACTACGGGCTGAGCAAGAACCGTTCTTACCTACGCATCAAAACCACAATGATAGTTCATCAAGTTAGTGATGTTTTAACCTTCTCAAGGACAGAGTGTAGTCACACTCGGTTCAACAAAAGTTGGAGAAAGTGACACCCGCCAGCCACCTGTGTGCTAAGCACGTCGGTAGAACCAGTCTCGCGTAAGCGTACGCGTAATGTCGATCTAGACCGCTTCATCCAACAATACCGCCGAACCAAAGTATGACATGCTGGTAAGCAGTATGACTTGTATCGCCCACAACTCACTTGTGTTCTACTCATGCATATAACATCTACGCATAAACCTGGCTCTGATACTACCGTTGGGGAACGTAGTAATTTCAGAAAAATTCCTACGTACACGCAAGATCATGGTGATGCATAGCAACGAGAGGGGAGAGTGTCGTCTACATACCCTCATAGACCATAAGCGGAAGCGTTATAACAACGCGGTTGATGTAGTCATACGTCTTCACGATCGACCGATCCTCAGCACCGAACGTACGGCACCTCCGCGTTCAGCACACGTTCAGCTCGGTGACGTCACGCGAACTCACGATCTAGTTGAGCTTCCGGGAAGAGATTTGTCAGTACGATGGTGTGGTGACGGTGATGATGATGCCACCGACGCAGGGCTTTGCCTTAGCATCGCTATGATATGACCGAGGTGGATTATGGTGGAGGGGGCACCGCACACGGCTAAGAGATCAATGATCAATTGTTGTTGTCTCCAAGGGGTGCCCCCCTCCCCGTATATAAAGGAGTGGAGGAGGGGGAGGGCCGGCACTCTCTATGGCGCGCCCGAGGGGAGTCCTACTCCCACCGGGAGTAGGATTCCCCTTTTCCTAGTAGAACTATGAGCCCTTCCAAGTAGTAGGAGTAGGAGAGAAGGAAAGGGAAAACAGAAGAGAACGAAGGAGGGGGCGCCGCCCCTCCCCCTAGTCCAATTCGGACTAAGCCTTGGGGGGCGCGCAGCCTCCCCTCTCTCTTTCCCCTAAAGCCCAATAAGGCCCATATAGTCCCCAACGAATTCCCGTAACTCTCCGGCACTCCGAAAAATACCCGAATCACTCAGAACCTTTCCGATGTCCGAATATAGTCGTCCAATATATCGATCTTTACGTCTTGACCATTTCGAGACTCCTCATCATGTCCTCGATCTCATCCGGGACTCCGAACTACCTTCGGTACATCAAAACACATAAACTCATAATACAAATCGTCATAGAACTTTAAGCGTGCGGACCGTACTGGTTCGAGAACTATGTAGACATGACCGAGACATGTCTCCGGTCAATAACCAACAACGGAACCTGGATGCTCATATTGGTTCCTAGATATTCTACGAAGATCTTTATCGGTCAAACCGCATAACAGCATACGTCGTTCCCTTTGTCATCGGTATCTTACTTGCCCGAGATTCGATCGTCGGTATCTCAATACCTAGTTCAATCTCGTTACCGGCAAGTCTCTTTACTCGTTCCGTAATGCAACATCCCGCAACTAACTCATTAGTCACATTGCTTGCAAGGTTTATTGTGATGTGCATTACCGAGAGGGCCCAGAGTTACCTCCCCGACAATCGGAGTGACAAATCCTAATCTCGATCTATGCCAACTCAACAAACACCATCGGAGACACCTGTAGAGCACCTTTATAATCACCCAGTTACGTTGTGACGTTTGGTAGCACACAAAGTGTTCTTCCGGTATTCGGGAGTTGCATAATCTCATAGTCATAGGAACATGTATAAGTCATGAAGAAAGCAATAGCAACATACTAAACGATCAAGTGCTAAGCTAACGGAATGGGTCAAGTCAATCACATCATTCTCTAATGATGTGATCCCGTTAATCAAATGACAACTCATGTCTATGGCTAGGAAACTTAACCATCTTTGATTCAATGAGCTAGTCAAGTAAAGGCATACCAGTGACACTCTGTTTGTCTATGTATTCACACATGTACTAAGTTTCCGGTTAATACAATTATAGCATGAATAATAAACATTTATCATGATATGAGGAAATAAATAATAACTTTATTATTGCCTCTAGGGCATAATTCCTTCAGTTGCCACCGTTGCTCTGCCGCTAACATTGAGATACATGGTTTTCAAATTGTAGTACATCGAAAACGTGTGTGAAATTTATGAAACTTGACATGCTAGCATGGAACGACATCAACATGCAGTGGTAAAAACATTGTCCCATTTGGGGCAGGTTGGGGTATATAAGCTTCTCACAAACCAGAGCTTCTAACAACAAGCCTCATGGTTACGGTAGGGAACGTTTCACCTTTCCGGACGAAATGATATCCGTTGCCTCTTCTTGATTTCAATTTTTTTCTAGTGTCAACATAGAACAACATGAGTGTTGTGTTAATTTTAGGAAATTTTTGGGGCTCGTTTGGACATTTTTATACATTAACTGAGTTTTGTATGCATTTATATGCATAATTCAAATTTGAACTACAGGCACATGCTCTAATGCATATAAATTGGTTGAAAATTCAAATATGTGTCCTCGGTTGCATGCTTAGGTCCCATGCAAGAAATGGGAATGAATGTCAAACACCCTTCCACCATCACACAGCCGCGAACATTGAGATACCTGGTTTTTAAATTCTAGTAAATCCAAAACTCGTCTGAAATTCATGGAACTTGGCATGCTATCATGGAGCACCCTCAACATGCCATGTTAAAAATTTTCTCCCATTTGGGGAAGGTTTGGGTATAAGCTTCTCACGAACCAGAGCTTCTCACAACAAGCCTGATGGTTTCGGTAGGGAACGTGCCACCTTTGGGGACGAAATGATATCCGTTGCCTCTTATTGCTTTCAAAAAATTCTAGTGTCAACATAGAACAACAGGAGTGCTGTGTTAAATTTTGGACTTTTTTGGGGTTCGTTTGAACATTTTTATATATTAACTCGGTTTTCTATGCATTTATGTGCATAATTCAACTTTGAACTACATGCACATGCTCCAGTGCATATAAATTGGTTGAAAAATCAAATCTGTGTCCTTGGGTGCATGCTTAGGTCCCATGCAAGAAATGGGAATGAATTTCAAACACCAGGGCACTGTTTATTGCCGGCAAAATGTTGAGATACTTTGTTTTTAAATTCTAGTAAATCCAAAACTCGTATGAAATTCATGAAACTTGGCATGCTATCATGGAATGGCACCCGACATGTTTTTGTATTTTTCGTGTCCATTTTGAGAGAAGGCGCACTCGAATAACAGACAACAAAGGAATTTTGGAAAAATAGCTGCCACTTTAATATCTCAAATGTTTGTATAATTCAAATCGTGTGCATTCTGTTAACCATCCACGTGATGCCACGTGACTTGGTTTTAATGGCTATAGGAGGTGCCATGTGGACAGCTGCTTGACTAAACGGGAGGCGTGCGAGCGCACTCCGGTGCTCAGGCTCACCTATAGGCGTGTAACCTATCCTCCAATGCGCAGGCTCAGCGGGAAGCGTGCGAGTTGTATGCTGTGCAGGCTCACTGGGAAGCGATCCCTTTGACTTCCATGGCCGCCCGCCTTCCTCTCCATTAATGGCGCCCGAGCTGCTGTTTAATACCGACGGCCTTACTGTTCTCCTCCCATTCCCCACCCTCTCGCAGACCTCCTCCAACGCCATGGCGCAGAAGGATCATCTGCCACTAGTCTTCAAGTTTGGTGAAGTCGACTCCGAGCCGGAGGAGATAGAAAATAAGGAGGAATGGGGCCTCATGGACATGGCCCTGAATAATGAGCTAGCCACGGCGGTTGCTGCCCCCGCTCCCGTCCCAGCTCCCATTCCCGCGCCCGTGCCAGCGACCATCCCCGTAGCATTGACGGGCTAGTCACCGAGCACTATCGCAGAGCTGGAAGCAGCAGGCGTCAGCGAGGTCTCCGCTGACCCGCGCGAGCTCGTGTACATGCCAGCGCTCGTGCCCGTGCGCGTGCCCCCCTCAGACATGGGACGCCGCCGTCGACCGCTACCATTCAGCGCCGCCAGTTACCGTCCTCTCGTGCCCCGCCCGTCGATCGTACGACGACATGTTGTTTGATTTCCAAGTGAAGAACATTCTGTGCTGCCTTGAAGACTTCAACAACGGCGTCCCGGAGGACGACAACGACGGCGCGACATGCCACCTTCGCCGCCGCCGGAAATAGTTTTTTGGGGTTTGATACTATTTCTCGATCATATGAATATAAATTCGCAGTGTGACTGAATGAAAGATATGGTTTGAATGAACTTGCGTTTTTCTCTCTTAATGTACTGACTTATCAAACGATTTTCTGTTGAAAAAAATGTCAATGGTTTTTAAATGTAAAACACTCATCGCAAACTTTTTAGTTAGAACACCCGGATGCAAACCGAGAGCTTCCCCAGGAAGCCAAGGGAAAATGTGTCGAGCAGGATTTGTGCATCCCTTCAACGCAAACAGATGTTTTGGATGACCTGTGTGCAACCACGTACAAACAATTTGGTAAAATTTGCATCTGTCATATTTGGTATGTTGCCATTCGTCAAACTGGAAAGATTGACATTTGTTGATCTAGTAACATTTCCATTTGTCAACCTTGTAACACTGCGATTTGTCAAAATATGCAGCAAACCACTAGCACTATCTAAGTTTTGCAACTAAAATCACCAGCACTGTTCATATGGACACCAATACAAAGTGGCATTGTACATTTTTGTCAAATTTGAGACCAGTTTTGATGTAATCTTTATCTAATTACAGACGGGAGATTATGACTAATTGGGAACCAATATCCCAAACGGATTATTTATTCGCACCGTGACCGTTAGACCAAAAATGGATACGTGCCATGCTTCAGTTAAGCAATAAAGCGGCAGCATTAATCATCAAAATAGAAAAACAATATATGTGCCACCATGCGACCCGTGTGCCGTGCGAGAAGGCGTGAGTTGATGGGACGCATATGCAAATGTACCATTCATTGCATACAACAAGTCATCAACACACAACGACAACGAGGATACATGTTGGATTATAGATTATTTCCAACAAAACATTCTAGTAAATACTAAAGTTTTTATCACACAACAAATAACAAAGTGATGAAATGAACATCAGCTCAACCAATCCTCGGTGTTCGAAACACTTGCTTTGAACCATAACTGATTCTCTGGGAAGGGCCAGCTATTGTCAATCTCGAGACCAACGCAGGACTGATCATACAGGCTGAAGCGGCCTATATCAGGATGCATATTGTGATTGCCAGGGTAGAGAACCATAGCAATGTCTGAGGTATAGATATAGCTGCTTCTCATAAATGGTAGTAACATTGTGTCAACAGCAGCTGGATCGCCTTTCACCATTATTGGATAGTTTTGTCCAAGGAAGAGCGAGTTTTCTCCAAGACTATCAATACTAAATCAGGGAGAAGGTGTTGGTGCTAGCACACTAATATCCATCCCGAATATCCTGCAACGGATGTTGGAATAGGTTTGGAGAGTGCGACCATGGGAGACAACACCTGCTTCATTAGTAACATCAGCAGTGCCTTGTATACTTACAAGAAGAGGTGATCCATCGAAATAAGTTGCCAGGCGCCACTGAGTATATAGGTCCTGCTCGTCCTCATGCTCGTGCTCATTACCATCGTCATCTCCCCTTTGGTTATAAAATTTTTCAAGCATAGGTGGTGGAATGTTCACAGGACCTTGGAAACACAAGAAGGTTAATTAGTAAAGGGAAACTAGCTAACCAACATGCATGTGGATGAAACAATTATAATTACGATGGAAGACAAACGTACCAAAACCATAAGGATTCCATGCAAAAATAGTGCCACGAGTGGTGGAAGCAAACACAACACCCTCGTATTGAATTGCATCACAGTACTCATCCGTGTACATAAATTGATTTTTGAGCAATATCCATTGAGTGGAAGTGAGGAAGGCAACAAGCTTGTCGAAGATAGCAACAACTTCATAGTTCTTGTAATCCCAAGAGCGGTTGGGAACTCGACAAATTGCTATCTTCCATAGAAGACAGTCACCATGATCGTATTTGAACGTACGTAGATCATTTGTGTGCTCAACCGCAGGGCAGTCTGTGATTTTTGGAAGTGGAACCCAGTGAGGAGTGTACATATTCACAAGTTCACACTCGCAGCTATACCCAATATAAACAACCCAATCTCCATTTGCGCCTACCCAAGCCCTACTCTCAAGCGATGGCATCTTAACATCACACGTATCATTATCAAGTGGCCTCAACTTGCAGAAGGCGAGGCTTCCGTCATCCCCACGCTGGCGACCAGCGTCATGGCGAAGAAGATATGGGAGATCAAACCGCTCCTGAACCCTTCGGTTCTTTGCAATGATGTTATTTGTTGAGTCAAGAATGGACTTGAACGAACCTGCCATGCTAGTCGAGGTGATGACGTGCACCGATCAATGAGTTCCTCCACCACGTCATCTTTCAGATCGGGGCAAGAATAACGGGGTAGTTTCCGGCCTGTTCCCTCCATGGAGAAGACGATCAAACAATGGCAGAAGGAAGGGTGAAGGCAAATGGAGGGAGGAAAAGCATACGACAGCAGTTCCAAATCAAGAGGGAAAGGCGAAGAAGCGGTGGACGGTTTCCACGGTAAAAGAAGAGGCTAGTGGGGAGCGAATGGTTGCCACAGAGGTCACACACTGACTACAAAGCCGTCCTCTCAGACCTAGCGCCCGCGTAGGATGGCCTCCCTCCCCCACACGAGCGAAGCCACTTCGCACCCCACACGGTTGGTCCGCCACACCACTAAGAGCAAGTACTACAATAGTGGGCTTATAGCCAGCTTACATGGTAATTTTGCCTATGTGGAGGACAGAGACATGAAGGATTCCTGCAACAAGGACAAGCGTGTGTCTGTCTCAACGCAAACAGTTCATCCGAGTGAACCGCATGCCATATATCGCACACACCTTGATATGGCTCACCATTTTTTGTGTTGCCTAATCACAAACAGTTCATCCGAGTGAACCGTATGTTGTATATTGCACACACCTTCATTTGGCTGCCCGTTTCTTTTGTTCCCCCTTATCGCAAATAGTTAATTGAACTGAATCGTATGCACTGCATCGCACACGCAACTAAAATCTACAACTAAAATCGTATGCACTGCATCGCAAACGCAACTAAAATCATATATCATTGGTTAGATGGATGACGATGTAGTTGCAAGTAATTGAGACTTGTATCGCTATTTTTGAGATGATGACGAGAGACCACTTTGTGTTGGATGATGATTATGATGATGACATGATTTGATGAGACTATTTGTATGTATATGCTATGATTACATTTGTATGTTTATGATATGCTAAAGATTATTGTATAAAGCCTATTCAAATACAAAACAAATATTTAGAAAAAAAACAGAAACTAATAAAACTAGTAGTAGCGAGGGGAATAAAGTTAGCAGTAGCGCTCCCTTACCAGTAGCGCTTCCTGCTAAAAAGTGTTGCAGATATTAGCAGCAGCGCTCTGCACTAAAGCGCGCTACTGCTAGCCATGTATTGTAGTAGCGTGGGACAACAGGCGCTACTGCTACAGGTTAGCTGTAGCGCCTTCTCAGTAGCGCGTCGTCCCGCGCTAATGATAGGCAAAATACCCGTGCTACTGCTAGGGTTTTGCCTAGTAGTGAACCACGATGACAAGCTAAGCAATTGTTTCATACTTTAGTAATCTCAAACTTTTTCAACTTTCATGCAATACATGAGTGTGAGCCATGGACATAGCACTATAGGTGGAATAGAATGGTGGTTGTGGAGAAGACAAAAGAGAGGAAGATGGTCTCACATCAACTAGGCGTATTAATGGGCTATGGAGATGCCCATAATAGATATCAATGTGAGTGAGTAGGGATTGCCATGCAACTGATGCACTAGAGCTATAAATGTATGAAAGCTCAACAAAAGAAACTAAGTGGGTGTGCATCCAACTTGCTTGCTCACGAAGACCTAGGGCATTTTGAGGAATCCCACCGTTGGAATATACAAGCCAAGTTCTATAACGAAAATTCCCACTAGTATATGAAAGTGACAAAATAAGAGACTCTCTATCATGAAGATCATGGTGCTATTTGGAGCACAAGTGTGGAAAAAGGATAGTAGCATTGTCCCTTCTCTCTTTTTCTCTTTTTTTTGTTTGGCTTCTTTGGCCTCTTTTTTTTCATTAGCTTCTTTGGCCTCTCTTTTTTTCCTCACACGGGACAATGCTCTAATAATGATGATCATCACACTTCTATTTATTTACAACTCGATACTTAGAACAAAATATGACTCTATATGAATGCCTCCAGCTGTGTACCGGGATGTGCAATGAATCAAGAGTGACATGTATGAAAAAATATGAATGGTGGCTTTGCCACAAATATGATGTCAACTACATGATCGTGCAAGCCAATATGACAATGATGAAGCGTGTCATAATAAACGAAACGGTGGAAAGTTGCATGGCAATATATCTCGAAATGGCTATAGAAATGCCATAATAGGTAGGTATGGTGGCTGTTTTGAGGAAGGTAAATGGTGGGTTTATGGTACCGGCGAAAGTTGCGCGGTACTAGAGAGGCTAGCAATGGTGGAAGGGTGAGAGTGCGTATAATCCATGGACTCAACATTAGTCATAAAGAACCCACATAGTTATTGCAAAAATCTACATGTCATCAAAACCAAGCACTATGCGCATGCTCCTTGGGGGATAGATTGGTAGGAAAAGACCATCGCTCGTCCCCGACCGCCACTCATAAGGAAGACAATCAAAGAAACACCTCATGCTTCAAATTTGTTACACAACGGTTACCATACGTGCATGCTACGGGACTTGCAAACCTCGACACAAGTATTTCTCAAATTCAGAATTACTCAACTAGCATGACTCTAATATCACCATCTTCGTATCTCAAAACAATCATCAAGCACCAAACTTCTCATACTATTCAATGCACTTTATATGAAAGTTTTTATTATACCCATCTTGGATGCCCATCATATTAGGACTAAATTCATAACCAAAGCAAATTACAATGTTGTTTAAGACTCTCAAAATAATATAATGAATCATGAGAGTTCATATATTTCTTCAAAACAAAACCGTCGTCGTGCTCTAAAAGGATATAAGTGAAGCATTAGAGCAAATGACAAACTACCTCGAAAGATATAAGTGAAGATCAATGAGTAATAGAATAATTATGCAACTATGCGAAGACTCTCTAACATTTAACAATTTCAGATCTTGGTATTTTTTCAAACATCAAGCAAAAGAAAATAAAATAAAATGACGCTCCAAGCAATACACATATCATGTGGTGAATAAAAATATAGCTCCAAGTAAAGTTACCAATGAATGAAGACGAAAGAGGGGATGCCTTCCGGGGCATCCCCAAGCTTAGGCTCTTGGTTGTCCTTGAATATTACCTTGGGGTGCCTTGGGCATCCCCAAGCATAGGCTCTTGCCACTCCTTATTGCATAGTCCATCGAATCTTTACCCAAAACTTGAAAACTTCACAACACAAAACTTAACAGAAAACTCGTAAGCTCTTAGGTACTGTTGTGAACTCATTCTAAATTCATATTGGTGTAATATCTAATTTATTCCAACTTCTCTATGGTTCATACCCTCCGATACTACTCATAGATTCATCAAAATAAGCAAGCAACACATAGAAAACAGAATCTGTCAAAAACAGAATAGTCTGTAGTAATCTGGTAACTTTCCATACTTCTGTAACTCCAAAAATTCTGAAATAAATTGGTGGACGTGAGGAATTTGTCTATTAATCATCTGAAAAAAGAATAAACCTAAATGCACTATCCAGTAAAAAAATGGCAGCTAATCTCGTGAGCACAAAAGTTTCTGTTTTTGACAGCAAGATCGCAAAGACATCACCCAAGTCTTACCAAAGGTTCTACTTGGCACAAACACTAATTAAAACATAAAACCACATCTAACCAGAGGCTAGATAGATTATTTATTACTAAACAGGAGCAAAAGGGAAAGAACAAAAATAAAATTGGGTTGCCTCCCAGCAAGCGCTAACGCTTAACGCCCCTAGCTAGGCATGATGATTTCAATGATGCTCACATAAAAGATAAGAACTAAAACATAAAGAGAGCACCATGAAGAATATGACTAGAACATTTAAGTCTAACCCACTTCCTATGCATAGGGATTTTGTGAGCAAAAAATTTATGGGAACAAGGATCAACTAGCATAGGGAAGCAAAACAAGCATAACTACAAGATTTTAAGCACATAGAGAGGAAACTTGATATTATTGCAATTCCTACAAGCATATATTCCTCCCTCATAATAATTTTCAGTAGCATCATGAATGAATTCAACAATATAACCATCACATAAACCATTCTTTTCATGATCTACAAGCATAGAATTTTTATTACTCTCCACATAAGCAAATTTCTTCTCATGAATAGAAGTGGGAGCAAACTCAACAAAATAACTATCATGTGAGGCATAATCCAATTGAAAATTAAAATCAAGATGACAAGTTTCATGGTTATCATTAATCTTTATAGCATACATGTCATCACAATAATCATCATAAATAGGAGGCATGCTATCATCATAATAAATTTGCTCATCAAAACTTGGGGGGCTAAAAATATCATCTTCATTAAACATAGCATCCCCAAGCTTGTGGCTTTGCATATCACTAGCATCATGGATATACAAGGAATTCATACTAACAACATTGCAATCATGCTCATCATACAAAGATTTAGTGCCAAACATTCTAATGCATTCTTCTTCTAGCACTTGAGCACAATTTTCCTTTCCATCATTTTCACGAGAGACATAAAAAAGATGAAGCATATGAGGCACCCTCAATTCCATTTTTTTGTAGTTTTATTTTATAGACTAAAGTAGTGAGAAAACAAGAAACAAAAAGATTCGATTGCAATATCTAAAGATATACCTTCAAGCACTAACCTCCCCGGCAATGGCGCCAGAAAAGACTTAGTTGACGGGGTGTTAGTGCCGCTTACCTAGCCTCCCCGGCAACGGCGCCAGAAAAGAGCTTGATGTCTACTACACAACCTTCTTCTTGTAGATGTTGTTGGGCCTCCAAGTGCAGAGGTTTGTAGGACAGTAGCAAATTTCCCTCAAGTGGATGACCTAAGGTTTATCAATCCGTGGGAGGTGTAGGATGAAGATGGTCTCTCTCAAACAACCCTGCAACCAAATAACAAAGAGTCTCTTGTGTCCCCAACACACCCAATACAATGTTAAATTGTATAGGTGCACTAGTTCAGCGAAGAGATGGTGATACAAGTGCAATATGGATGGTAGATATGGGTATTTGTAATCTGAAAATATAGAAACAGCAAGGTAGCAAGTGGTAAAAGTGAGCGTAAACGGTATTGCAATGCTAGGAAACAAGGCCTAGGGTTCATACTTTCACGAGTGCAAGTTCTCTCAACAATGATAACATAATTAGATCATATAACAATCCCTCAACATGCAACAAAGAGTCACTCCAAAGTCGCTAATAGAAGAGAACAAACAAAGAGATTATTGTAGGGTACGAAACCACCTCAAAGTTATTCTTTCCGATCAATCCATTGGGCTATTCCTATAAGTGTCACAAACAGCCCTAGAGTTCATAGTAAAATAACACCTTAAGACACAAATCAACCAAAACCCTAATGTCACCTAAATACTCCAATGTCACCTCAAGTATCCGCGGGTATGATTATACGATATGCATCACACAATCTCAGATTCATCTATTCAACCAAGACAAAGAACTTCAAAGAGTGCCCCAAAGTTTCTACCGAAGAGTCAAGACGAAAACGTGTGCCAACCACTATGCACAAGTTCACAAGGTCACTGAACCCGCAAGTTGATCACCAAAACATACAGCAAGTAGATCACGTGAATATCCCATTGTCACCACAGATAAGCACATGTGGGACATACATAAAGTGTTCTCAAATCCTGAAAGACTCAATCCGATAAGATAACTTCGAAGGGAAAACTCAATCCATTACAAAAAGATAGAGGGGAAGAAGCATCATAAGATCCATCTATAATAGAAAAGCTCACGGTAGATCAAGATCGTGCCATATCAGTAACACAAGAGAGAGAGAGAGAGACCAAACACATAGCTACTGGTACATACCCTCAGCCCCGAGGGTGAACTACTCCCTCTTCGTCATGGAGAGCACCGGGATGATGAAGATGGACACCGGTGATGATTCCCCCTCCGGCAGGGTGCCGGAACAGGTTCCCGATTGGTTTTTCGTGGCTACAGAGGCTTGCGCCGGTGGAACTCCCGATCTACGTTTCTTTCTGGGGGGTTTTTGTATTTATAGGAATTTTTGGCGTCGGTCTCACGTTTGGGGGGTCTCCGAGTCATCCACGAGATAGGGGGCGAGCCTGGGGGGTAGGGCGCATCCTCCACCCTCGTGGACGGCTCAGGACTCTTTTGGCCCAACTCTTTTACTCCGGAGGCTTCTTTTGGTCCATAAAAAATCATCAAAAATTGGCACGTCAATTGGACTCCATTTGGTATTCCTTTTCTGTAAAACTCAAAACAAGGAAAATACAGAAACTGGCACTGTGCTCTAGGTTAATAGGTTAGTCCCAAAAATCACAAAAAACAGCATATAAATGCATATAAAACATCCAAGATGGATAATATAATAGCATGGAACAATCAAAAATTATAGATACGTTGGAGACATATCACGCTGCCGGCCGGGGGACCCGGTAGCCTCTAGCTGCAGGCCAACGGCTGCTGCAGCAAGGCCTTCTGGGTGGAGGTCGAGGTCACGGCCACCGTCAACGTGTTCCTGAACTGCGGGTGGCAACCGTTTGCCCGCGCACACGGCCTTCAGGGGAGGTGCACCCTGCACTTTTGGTACGACGGCGCCGCGACCCTCTACGTCAGGTTCTTCGAGGAAGACGGCCGGCGCCTAGGGTGGTGCCCGAAGAGCGACAACGACGATGACAACGACAACAACGAAGGCCGAAGGGGTGGCACCATCACTAGTGGTGAGCTTGCCCTTGACGACGGTCGTGCCGCCTATAGCAGCAGCGGCTCTTCTTCTAGGGAGAGTGAAGGTGTCCTGGACTACGGGGTACTCACCATGTCGTCTCCCGATCAGTTGATTTGGGCCGAGGACCCCAGGGCCGAATACTCATGGGCCAGTTCGGACAGCCGATGACATATGCAAGAAAGATTTCGCAAGACTTGGTGATCAAGACAAGGACTCCTCCCCACCGGCGTATTCGACTAGGACTCTTGTAATCCTAGGCCTCTGGTACATTATATAAGCCGAGGCCAGGCTAGTCGATATATAGAGATGAGATATGCTAGATCATTATGACATTACTCATCATACCTCTAGGGCTTAGACCACAACATATGATCTCGAGGTAGATCAACTCTTGTAACACTCATATTCATCAAGATCAATCAAGCAGGAAGTAGGGTATTACCTCCATAGAGAGGGCCCGAACCTGGGTAAACATCATGTCCCCCGTCTCCTGTTACCATCGATCCTAGACGCACAGTTCAGGACCCCCTACCCGAGATCCGCCGGTTTTGACACCGAAAGAGAGTACGAGAGACGACGACTAAGACGAGCCGCCACGCCGCCGGGCTCAGACAAGGAAAGGCGACAAGCCACCTCGTCACCATGCCCCGGTGAAGCAGGAGGATGACTCAGACTGAGCGCGGTCGCCGCTAGAGCCGGGTCTTAGGAGCCTCTGTAGTCGCGCGGCCGCTTTTGTTTCTTTCTTTCTCCTGCATCAAAAAAAGACTAGAAGGCCCCGTCGGGGCGTGTAATAAACCATGGCGCTTGCGCCATTATGCTATGTTTACCATTTTTATATTGTGTCGTGATATCCATGTTGCTGCTAGTTGTGATTATGATGACTTAGCTTAGTGTGCTCGCGGTAGACTCCCGAGGGTGTGCCTCTCTAGGGCTTGGATTTCCTGCGCACCCCTTGTTCCCGGGACGTTCTCCAAGGGTTTCCTTCTTGAAGACTCAAGATTCGTCGAGCCTCAGGTGGCGTCATGTTACTACAGGGTTAGGAGACCTCATGGGGTGTCACACCACGCGCGAGCCCCCGAGTGTGGGCTGGTCGCCGCTAGTACATCACGTCGCAATGCCCGAAGGCGCGGACTCAAGTGGACGTGGTGCCCGTGAATTGTTTGAGAGTATCACGCGAGGATTAAGACGCCAAAGGCTGGGGCACCAAGGCTTTGGCGAGGTGCGTTCGTGATAGAGCCCAAGCGCACACACTGTGCCCAGCCCCCACATGCGGGGCGCGCGAGGAAGAGCGACGGGCAACTGTCACTCTCCCTAAGACAAGACCTGAAAGAGCGAATGTCGCGAGAAGAAAAATTTCCCAACCTTCTCAAACAGAAGACGCGAAAGCTCCAAATTTCATTTCAAGAAGTTGCATACCAGCAACAGAAAGTAAGCAAAAGAACACCCATGTCCGGCACCTACACTAGTCTTCTTGTCTTCCCACCATCGCGGACCATGGAGCCTCCACTAGGACGTGGGTGGGAGCCCCCGTGAGGCCCAAGGGCGGCACTCAGGAGACTCTGGGGCATGTGCATCCCCAACTCATTATTACGTGAGAGTGTGACGAGCAGAGGCCTTGATCATGGGTATAACTTCCGAAGATGCTGGATGTTCTAGGCATTCTGGATGGGAACCCCATCCTGTGTCTCCACGCGCGTGGCGCCAGGCCTGGAGACACGGGCCATCCTGAATGGGCCCTCCCACATGGGTGAGAGCTTGTGAAGCCCCTCCCTAGAGAGCACCCGCCTCAGGACGAGGTCACCCACCTAGAGGGACTAGAGCGGATGCTACAGCAGTGATACCGCCACAGCGCCTGTTGGTACCTCGCTACACGAACCAAGGCCTGGCGGCGGCGCGCCTCCCCAGCACGAGGTCCATCCCCCGCGAGGCATCTTGGCGTGCCTCGTCAAACACCAAGACTGGCGGGGAGCGATGTTTGACCTCATGAGGGAGGACTGCCTCAGGCCCGTAGATGAGGAAGAACGGGGTCTCGCCCGTGGGCTTGGTCGCGGTGGTGCAGATGACCACAGCACGGACTGGAGCTGACCGAACCAGCCCCTGCCATAAGCCTCAAGTTTCTTCTTGAAGCTCCTCGCCTTGTGGCCCCTTAGGACCTCCACATTGGCGCGTTCGGCTTGGCCGTTGCTCCATGGATGTGCCACTGAGGCGTAGCATATCTGCGTTCCAAGGTTAGCGCAATATGTTTTGAAAAGGTTGCTCATAAACTATGCGCCATTGTTAGTGATGATACAGTTGGGGACTCCAAAGCGGCTCAGGAGGCCCTTGATGAACTTGACGGCCGAGCCAGCTGGGATGGTGTGCATGGCCTCCACCTCCGCCCACTTGGTGAACTTGTCGATGGTGTTGGCGTTCTAGGAACGGGGGTCCCCAGACTTGCCAGCCTGCGGCCCATGGCGTGGCTCTACCAGCGGCCCTGTACGACCCATCTTCACCAGCAAACACTCAAGAACCTCGCGAGGGGCCAAGCCTCGCTAGGCGGACGATGCAAGACCTCCTCGGGGGCGGCCTCACCAGGCTGGCTCGCGAGGAGCGGAGAGATCAAGGCAAGGGGCACCTCGCGAGGTCCCTGTGATGCAAGCCATGACGACCATGACCAGGCGGGCGCGAGCGCGCGCAGTGTCCTCGTTTCCTCTTTGGTGCTAAAGAGGCAAGCGCAGGCAAGGAGTCCTGAGGCATCAGGCAAAGGTTTCCATGTTGGTGCAATGAGACCAAGACTAGCAGGACGGCAGGACGGAGGTCACCGTGGAGCCCAAGACGGCATCACCACCAGAGCCTTTGGCAGGCAAAGACTACTTTTGTCAGGATAACTTTTACTAGCTATCCACCTTCAAACTTGGCCGTTGTGGGATCCCTTCCCGCTCAATATTTGGGAAGAGGACCAAGGCCTCTATAAATAGTACTAGCCACCACCATAGAGGGAGAGATCGAGACCGGCTGGAGAGAAACCACACAAGCTCATCGAGCACAAGAACACCTCTCCTCATGAGGCTGTTCTTCCCTTGTAACTATTCATCCTCAGCCCAAGAGGCAATCCACCACACCACACTGGAGTAGGGTATTACACCACATCGGTGGCCCGAACTAGTATAAATCTTGTGTCCCTTTGTTCTTTGGGTTCGTCGAGCTAGGCCGTGAGATCGTTGTCCGTGTGAGCTAGGGGGAGGAGAGATCTTCGTGCGCATCCCAGTGTTTGAACCTTAAGGGTTTTGCCGGAACCCGAAATCTGGCATTTGGCGCGCTAGGTAGGGGTGCGCCAAAGCCTCCCTTCCGTCGATCTACGCTCCGCCACCACCGCGCTCCGTCCCCATGGTCGGCGCTGCTCTTCCGGCTGCGACAACAGATGCCCACGGCGGGGCCATGGCGCTCTGAGCCTTAGCCCCCGCCTTGCAGCGGGTGCAGTGGCCACCCAAGTTGAAGCCAGAGATGCCGCCGCGCGACGACGGCGCGGCTGACCCATCGGCTTTCCTGCTGGCATACGAGGAGGCCGTTCTGGAGGCCGGGGCAATGATAAGGTCATGGCCAACTGGCTCCCCATGGCCCTCGCTGGCGTGCCGCGTGCTTGGCTCCTCCATCTGCCGGGATCTTTTGTGGCCTCCTGGGGGAGCTGCGCGACCTCTTCATCGCGCGCTTCGGCGGACCAGCACCCCCCGCTGTCGCGGCTCTCCTCGGCGGCTCGCAGGCACCGTCCTCGGACCGTCACACCAAGCCGTTCTTTCGCCAGATCGGCACCGCCTCCACGCGGCAGGGGGCTCCCCCGGGCTGGGCGACGCCCAAGGCCGACCTGACCTTCGACTTGGGGGATCACCCAGTCACCACCGTCGGTTCGGGCATGCTCCAAATGCTTTGCACGCCCACCATCTGCAGCGTAGCCGTCACCAAGACCCTCATCGACGGCGGCACCGGCCTCAGCGTGCTCTCTGTGGAGGCTTTTAGCCTGCTTCACGTACCGCTTGAGCGGCTCCGCCCCAGCAAGCCCTTCTCCGAGGTCGGTGGTGGCTCCTCCACCCCCCTGGGGCAGATCCGTCTCCCCGTGACCTTCGGCACACGCGACAACTACCGCACCGAGCTATTCGACTTCGACATCGCCCGCATCAACCTACCGTACAACGCTATCCTCGGGTACCCGGCGCTCACCCAATTCATGGCAGCTACTCATCTTTCCTACAACCTCATGAAGATACCAGGGAGCAAGGGCGTCCTTGCTGTGGCCGGAGACACCAAGGAAGCCTTGGCGGCCCTCAAACTCGCTTTCAGGGCCACAGCGGCAGCTTGCCCGGCCGACAAGGCCGTACCCAGGACCAAGGGGGCTGCGCCAACCAAGAAGAAGCAGCTATTCACTCAAGGTCAAGCCAAGACGAAGCAAATACCGGTCGACGAGGACGGGGCCTCAGGTGCCACCTTTACTATAGGCGCCGACCTCGCCCCCTATCAAGAAAGGGAGTTGGTGGACTTCCTGCGGGCGAACAAGGAAGTGTTCGCCTGGGAGCCCAAGCAGCTAGTTGGGGTCCCGAGAGGAGTGATTGAGCATCATCTGAAGGTATGCCCCAACGTGCGCCCTGTGAAGCAGAGGGCGAGGCGACAGACCATGGGGAAGAAGTTCCTGGGCCTAGAGCTACAGCATGTGCCTCGTGGCACCAACAAGGAGGCCGATGACATCGCCAAGAGAGCATCCAAGCGGCTACCCCAAGAGCCTGGTGTCTTCGAGGAGCGGCTCTTCAAGCCTTCGGCAACACCTCCGCCTGCGGAACCGGCGCCACCTCAAGTGGGACTCCCCCAACCACCAGCCTCGGGAGCCCCCGCCCGCGGCCCAACCTCGGGAGTGCGCCTGCTCTTAGCGCTCGAGCCTCAGGAGGGGTGCTGGATCAAGGAGTTCAAGGCTTACCTGACGCAAGGCACGTTGCCAGAGAAGGAGGAGGACACGGAGCGTGTGCCCTGGCAGGCTACGGCATACTGCATTTAGGACGGTGAGCTATACAGGAAGCTGCCAAATGATGTTTCTCTACGATGCATCTGCAGGGAACAGGGGAATGAGTTGCTGGCTAACATACATGGCGGAGACTGCGGGCACCACTCATCGTCGCGCACCCTAGTCGGCAAGGCCTTCTGCAGCGGGTTCTACTGGCCAACGGCACTCAACGACACGGCTGAGCTGGTGAAATCCTGCGAGGCCTGCCAATTCCATGCCAAGCAGATCCACCAGCCAGCTGAGGGCCTCCAAACTATCCCGCTCTCATGGACGTTCGCGGTCTGGGGGCTGGATATCCTGGGCCCATTCCCTCGAGCGCCCGGAGGTTGCCGCTACGACTACGTCGCCATCGACAAATTCACCAAATGGGCGGAAGTGGAAGCCGTCCGCACTATCCCAGCCGGGTCAGCAGCTAAGTTCATCAAGGGCCTCGTAAGCCGCTTTGAGGTCCCTAACAACATCAGCACCAACAACGGCTCACAGTTCACTAGCAATCTCTTCAAAACGTATTGTGCTAACCTTGGAACGCAGATCTGCTACGCTTCCATGGCGCACCCCAGGAGCAATGGCCAAGCCAAACAAGCCAACGTGGAAGTCCTGAGGGGTCTCAAGACCAGGACCTTCAAGAAGAAGCTCGAGGCTTGCGGCAGGGTTGGCACGACAAGCTCCAGTCCGTGCTATGGTCCACCTGCACCACTGCCACCAAGCCGACAGGTGAGACCCCGTTCTTCCTCGTCTACGGAGCAGAAGCGGTTCTCCCACACGAGGTCAGGCATCGCTCTGCGCGGGTCCTGTCGTTTGATGAAACGCAGCAGGATGCCATGCGGGGGATGGAACTCGTGCTGGGGGAGGAACGCCGCCTTGAAGCCTCGCTCCGAGCCGCAAGGTACCAGCAGGCCCTGCGGCGGTACCACTGCCGCAGCGTCCGCTCCGGGATGCTCGAGGTGGGTGATCTCGTCCTGAGGCGGGTGCTCTCCAGGGAAGGGCTGCACAAGCTCTCACCCATGTGGGAGGGCCCGTTTCGGGTCGCCCACGTCTCCAGGCCTGGCGCCGCGCGCTTGGAGACGCAGGACGGGATCCCCATCCAGAACGCCAGGAACATCCAGCACCTCCGGAAGTTCTACCCATGAAGCAAGGCCCGGCGCCTGTGAAGCAAGGCCCAGTGCCTGTGAAGGTCTCCGCTCGTGACATTCTCACGTAATAATGAGTGGGGCTGTACACGCCCCGGAGTCTCCGGAGTGCCGCCCTCGGGCCTGGGGGCTCCCTCCCATGTCCTAGTGGCAACACTTAGCTCCGCGCTGGTGAGAAGACAAGAAGACTAGACTAGGTGCCGGACGCGGCTTTTCATTTGCTTTCCGCAGTTGGCTTGCTCCTCTTTAATGAAATTTTGCTCTGTGGTGTTCCTTGCCGGCTTGGTTCCATCGCCTTCTGCCTCCTTTTTCTGCCCTCGGTTCCTCGTTTTGTCCCGTACTCTCCCTCGCATGCCTCGTGAGGGGGCTGGACAGGTGCCCTCGTGAGCATTCTTTCCTGTTCTTCGGGAGGCACCCTCACTCGAGCTCGAAAACTGGTGCACCCCTCTCAATCCGTGCCCTCGTGTACCGCGATGCGAAGCGCTAGGTCGTGGCCGGCTGTGCCCGCGACTAGGGCTCGGAAGAATAAGAGTTTCCTAACGAATTTTTGCAGTTCCTAGACGCCTCCAAATTCAAGGAGGCCTCGCCAGATACTGGGAAATGTGCGCCTCACGAGGCGGAGGCTACTTCAAGCGCGTCAAGCTAAGTTATTCCTACGCGCCTACATGAAACGTTGATGCTGCAACACTGAACGATAAACATAGCATAGCAACTTGGAAATCATATTTGTTGCATGCCCCAGCGGGGCCCCACACTTGTCTCTCTCTTAATGCATGAAGGAAAGGAAGAACGAAACAAAAGTGGCATGAGCTCCCACGACAGTTCGTCAGGATGGGCCCATGGCGCTCTCCTGAGCTCAGCCAGACCCCTCCTCGTACTTCATTGGGGCGCGGCGACAAGAGGACCCGCTGCTACCCTCGAAGCGGGCGCGGCGACGCGACGGCTGGTCGTAGCCGCCGCTGCTGGAGCTGTCGCTGGAGGAAGAGTCGCCGTAGCTGGACGAGCCATGGCCGACGCCAAGGACAAGCCCGCCTTCACCCTTGTCGCGGCCGTCGCCAAGGCTGAGCACCTCACCACCATCCTTGTCCTCAGGGCGGCACCCGGCGCGGCGACCATCTTCCCCGAACACCCTCACATAGAGGGTCGCGTTGCCGTCATACTTGAAGTGGAGGGTGCACAGCCGGCCCAGGCCGCATGCGCGGGCGAACGTCTGCCAGCCACGGGCCAGGGCTGCGTTGCCCGCGACAGAGACCTCGACCGCGACCCATGAAGCCTTACTGCAGCAGCCATTCACCTGCAGCCAAAGACCGCCTGGACCTGTGGCCGACAGCTCGCCGCCGAAGAAGCATGGGAGCTGAAGCCAGGCGCCGGCCGGGTTCTCCGACCACACGACGAACTCCGACAGCACCTCCGCCGAGTGGAAGCACGGCCGGGGAGGCCGCGCGACCATGGCGCTCCTCCCTTCATCGACGGGGCTGTCACCACCTAGGCGACCCCACCATGCGAAGAGGTACCGCCGCGGCCGCGAGGGGCCACGGCGGGGGTCGCGGCGTGCTTGCGTGGGCGGCCGCGTCCTCTCTTGGGTGGCGGCAAACCGGGCCCCACCTGGCGGGCCTTCCCCTTCTCTGCGGCCGAGAACCTCTTCGCAGGTGCCATGGGAATCGTTACTAGCAATGAAGAGAGGTAGAAGAAGCAAGTGGAGCAGGAAGAGATGAGCGATGGGGGCTCCGCCCCCTACTCATTTATAGGAGGAGAAGGCCAACCGGCGATCCCCACGATCACAGGTAATGATGATTTTTCTCTGCATGCAGCAAGGACTCGTCAAGTCGGGCAGTTGCCGGGTGTGGGGAAGCGGAGACACCCACGTCCAATCAATCGCCACACGTCAAGCGGGGCTGCAGGCTGTTGGGGCCCACGGAACTCCGCAATTTCCCCTTGGCTTCGCCATGAAGCCTAGTACGAGCGCGCCTTGGGCCCGGGGGCTACTGTCGGCGTTCTGGAAACGGGGGTCCCAGACATGCCTGCCTACGGCCCACGGGGTGACTCCACCAGCGGCCCCGTACGGCCCATCTTCACCAGCAAACACTCAAGACCTTTGTGAGGGGCCAAGCCTTGCGAGGCGGACGATGCAAGACCTCCTCGGGGGCGGCCTCACTAGGCTGGCTCGCGAGGAGCGGAGAGATCAAGGCAAGGGGCACCTCGCGAGATCTCTGTGACGCAAGCCATGACGACCATGACCAGGCGGGCGCCAGCACGCAGTGTCCTCGTTTCCTCTTTGGTGATAAAGAGGCAAGCGCAAGCAAGGAGTCCCAATGCATCAGGCAGAGGTTTCCATATCGATGCAACGAGACCAAGACCAGCAGGACGGCAGGACGAAGGTCACCGTGGAGCCCAAGACAGGGTCACCACCAGAGCCTTTGGCAGGCGAAGACTACGTTTGTCAGGATAACTTGTACTAGTTGTCCCCCTTCAAACTTGCCCGTTGTGGGATCCCTTCCCGCTCAATATTTGGGAAGAGGACCAAGGCCTCTATAAATAGGACTAGCCACCACCGTAGAGGGAGAGATGGAGACCGGCTGGAGAGACACCACACCAGCTCACCGAGCACAAGAACACCTCTCCTCAGGAGGCTATTCTTTCCTTGTAACTGTTCATCCACAGACCAAGAGGCAATCCACCACACCACACTTGAGTAGGGTATTACACCACATCGGTGGCCCGAACCAGTATAAATCTTGTGTCCCTTTGTTCTTTGGGTTCGTCGAGCTAGGCCTTGAGATCGTGGTGCATGTGAGCTAGGGGGAGGAGAGATCTTCATGCGCACCCCAATGTTCGAACCTTAAGGGTTTTGCCAGAACCCGAAATCCGACATATGGTGATGTAGAGGTAGCGATAGCCCCCGGGCGCTCGAGGAAACAGGCCCAGGATATCCAGCCCCCAGACCGCGAATGACCACGAGAGCAGGATGTTTTGGAGGCCCTGAGCGGGCTGGTGGATCTGACATGCCTCGCAAGATCTCACCACCTCGGTGGCGTCATTGAGCGTCGTGGGCCAGTAGAAACCGCTGCGGAACGCCTTAACCACGAGGGTGCGCGATGAGGAGTGATGCCCGCAGTGTCCACTATGGATGTCGGCAGCAGCTCGCACCCCTGCTCCTTGGAGATGCACCGCGCAGAGACGTCATTCAGGCGCCTTCGGTAGAGCTCGCCGTCCTGGATGTAGTACGCGGTGGCCTGGCGGGCCACACGTGCTACGTCTTCCTTCTTCTCTGGTAGGGTGCCTCGGAGCAGGTATGTCTTGAACTTCTCAGTCCAGCACCCCTCCTGAGGTTCAAGTGCGAGAAGCAAGCAGGTCCCCAAGCTCGGGCCGCAAGTTGGGGTGCCTGAGGAGGGTGCCAGGGGCAGCTCCTCCCGGAGCAGTGCCGGTCCTGTGGTGGGGGGATCCGCTGATGGCTTGAAGAGTCGTTCCTCGAAGACGCAAGGCTCCTGAGGGTGGCGCCGGGACGCCCTCTTGGCGATGTCGTCTGCCTCCTTGTTCGTGCCACGTGGTACGTGCTACAATTCCAAGCCCAAGAACCGTTTCTCAATTTTTCATACCTCTTCAAGGTATGCCTCCATGTGCTCGTCCTTTGGCTTGTACGCCTTGTTGGAGAAGTTTTTTTTTAATATTTATTGTAGAGCAAAGCTCCACAGCCCTTTATTATTATAAAGAATAAGGTATCAACTGTACAAGTTGGGGGAATTACAAGGGCTAAAAGGAAGAAAAGCAGAAACCTACCTACCTATAGTTAATTGAGAGAGTTAATCCAAGCATACAACTTGTCCCTATTATCTACTCTCATTCTATGAGCTAGAAGAGTTAGGTCATGTACAAAATTACATCGCCAAGCAGCAAAGGTTGCATTTTCTCCTCTGAAAGTCCTTCCATTCCTGAGGATCCATATATTCCAAGCTGTAGTGAGCATAACTTCAAAGAAGAAAGGATGCTTAAATCTTGATCTTGCATGCTGGATACATTGCTGAATCTCTGATCCCCTGGTCCAATCAATGGAAATATAATTCCACACTCTGCGACTGAAGTTACAGTTAAAGAACAAGTGCAACATATCCTTATAGACAAATTCATTGTAGATAACACAGAGATTGTCATCCAATGGTGATCTCCAATGCCTACGAATTAACAAGTCCTTGGTGTTGAGTCTATCAAAGAATAACAACCAACCAAAGACTTTGATCTTCATGGTGCACTTGCTATCCCACAACCATTTGCATGGCAAGATAGTTGGCAAATGAGAGTGCATGAGAGTGTAAAAGCTCTTGGCAGAGTAGCCACCAGATTTTCCAGGCCATATCGAAACATGTGGCAGTGTGATGTCCCTGTGTAAGTCCAGGATCCAAGCTTCCAGAACTTGCAACTCCAGAGCAGCCTCATGTGACAAAGGCAAGAAGAACATTGAATAGAAATCCTGAGAGATGAGGAATTCATGCACAGAGAGTTTGTTATTAATAACAAAGGAGAAAAGCCCAACATAGAGGTCTGGAAGAGCCACCAATTAGCCAAGCATCAGACCAAAAAAGGGCAGAGTCTCCCATATTGATGTGAACTGAGGAAATAGCAGTATATGCATCTGAAAGCTTGAGGATATCCCTCCACCAAAATGAACCAACTGGGGCTATAGCATGTGCGACACCATCAGCAAAATAACTATTCCAGATCAAAGTTACCCATGGTATATTAGCCTTCTTGAAGAATTTGTGGAGATGCATGAGAAGGAGGCCCTTATTTTGGATATGCAAATTAATCACCCCAAGCCCTCCTTTTTCCTTTGGCCTACAAACCAGATCCCATGCAGCCAAAGATTGTTTTGGTGCATCACTGTTTCCTCTCCACAAGCACTGTCTAAAAATCCTGTCCAATTGCTTAATAATGCCAGGTGGGAGTTGTAAACTGCAGAGGAAATATATGGGCATAGATGTCAAGACAGAAGTTAACAGCTGCAACCTGGAGCCTTGGTTTAACATGGATGAACTAGCTGTCAATCTCCTTTCCAAAGCATTAACTAAGGGCATAAAGTCCACAATTATGGGCCTGGTAGTACCAAGTGGCAAACCCAGATAAGTAAATGGGAGCTGACCAATTTTGCATCCGAGCAGATCAGCTAACCTGGCAGCTTCCACCTCATCAATATTTAAAGGAATCATGGAAGACTTTGCAAAATTGACTTTAAGCCTGGTGGATTGTTGAAAGGTAAGCAACATATTTTTAAGAGCAACCAACTCCTCATCTCTGGCAGACAAAAAGATGACAGTGTCATCAGCATACTGAATTATATGGAAGTCCTGGTCATGTGAGGGAATTGGGAGGGTTAAGGTTCCATGGGAGAACATCTGGTTAACCACTGACTGCAGAAGATCAGCAGCAATTACAAACAACGAAGGTGAGAGAGGATCACCCTGTCTGACACCACACTTGCACTTAAACTGTTTACCAGGTATGCCATTGAGCAAAATAGAGGAAGATCCTGGAGAGAGGATGTCTTTAACCCAGCAAATCCATTTGTCATCAAACCCTTTGTGCTTGAGCATTTGCAAAATAACCTCATGCTCCACAGTGTCAAATGCCTTTGCAAAATCTAGCTTCAGAATTATAATGGATCTCTTTGACTGCTTGAATTGTTGGAGAAGTTGACGAGGAGTTGGGAGTCGCCCCTGATGGTGAGTCGCCTGACCCCCAGAGCCGCCGTAGCCTTGAGGCCGGCAATCAGGCCCTCGTACTCAGCAATGTTATTGGACACCTTCTCGTGATGCCAGAAGTAGAGTTGCACGGCGTAGTAGAGCTTGTCCTGGGTAGATGAGATGAGCACGGCTCCAGCCCCTGCGCCTTGGCGTGCGAGCACGTCGTCGAAGTACATGACTCAACCATCTAGTGCTTTGTCTTCGAGCGTGAGGGAACGGTCCTCGCCCACTTCTCTGTCAGGGGCGTCAGTCCATTCTGCAACAAAGTCAGCGAGGGCCACGCCCTTGATGACTCTGGTGGTGCTGAATTCTAGCTGGAATGCCTACATCTCGATGTTCCATTCAGCAACCCTTCCCACGGTGTTGGGGCTCCGGAGCACCCTCTCACTACAAAAAAAGACACATCCGTGACATTTTGGGCCGAACGAAATTTTTTTCTGTCATACATATGACACTTCTATGATGATAATTGTGACAAAACCCGGTATCATCATAGATGTGGTGGGCTCCTACTTCTATGACAAAAAATCATGACATAAAATGGGCTTTTCGTCCTGGGCGGGCCGGAGACGCAGCTGCATGACATTCTTTGGGCCGTCCATGGCGGAAAAAACCATGGTAGAAGCGAGGGCGAGGAAAATTTCGGGGAGTTCCCGGTTACAGTGGGAGGTCGGGGGCCGAGCGATACGCGTTTCTCTCGTACACGTACGCGCGTGTGTGCGAGGCGTTGGCTCTAACTGAACCCGAGTGAGGCGTTGGGCTCTAACTGAACCCGAGCGATTGCACTGCAGGCTACACGTTACTGAACCCGAGCGATCGATCGATGGCTGTTAACTGAACCCGATCGAGCGATTCCTTCGCTACTGCTGCTAACTGAAGCCGATCGATGCTGCCTCTGGGATGAGCAGTGAGCGTTGCGGGGGTTTTTGGATGAACAGTGATCCGTGCCATTGCCTCTAGATGAACAGGACCCCATGGTGTGGTGGAGGGCTGGATGAATAGTAGACAATGGAGGGGTGGTTGAACAGGACCCCGTGGTATGGAGGGCTGGATGAACAGTAGACGGTGGCGGGGTGCCCGTGGAGGGGTGGTTTAACAGGACCCCGTGGTGTGGAGGGATGGATGAACAGTAGGCGGTGGAGGGGTGCCCGTGGAGGGGTGGTTGAACAGTAGCCGGTGGAGGAGCGCGCGGTGGAGGCTGGATGAACAGGAGCCCGTGGAGGCTGGAGGAGGTCGACGGTAGCCCGTGGAGGCTGGAGGAGGTCGACGGTGGAGATGAACAGTATCCCGTGGAGTCCCGTTTTGCGGTACGCCACACCCCTCCCGATGAACAGGACCCTCGTTTCGACCGTAGGAGGTCCGTTTCGTCCGTTTTGCAGTACGCCACACCCCTCCCAATCAACAGGACCCCCGTTTCGACCGTAGGAGGTCCGTTTCCTCCGTTTTGCGGTACGCCAGACCCCTCCCGATAAATAGGACCCCGTTCCGAACGTAGGAGGTCCGTTTCCTCCATTGTGCGGTACGCCAGGCATCGTTTCCATCGCCTGTTCCGTCCAAGCCCTCCCGATGAACATGACCACGCATTCTGTTCCGACCCAGCCGGTTGGCTCCCACGCGTTCCGTTGCCTCGTGATGAACACGACGCATTCCGTTGCCTCCCCATGAACACGACGCATTCCGTTGCCTCCCCATGAACACGACGACGACGCTGTTTCTCCGTTCCGACCCAGCCAAGTACACGAGCCCTGGCCGTACGTATGTGCGAGTAGGCGTTCGAGACCCCGCCCATATGTACAGATACGTGGTCGTATTTTATTTCTTGCACCCTGGCCGCTGTACGTACGTGTACATGCTACGTGCGCGCCTCTACTACGACACGTACGCGCCTCTACTAAGACACGTGCGCGCCTCTACATCCACCAGTATATATGTACGTACACGTTCGCGACCAGAATGACAATGCTACGTACGCTTCGACAAGGTGGGTCCCGACTGTTAGGCACTTCCTTGCTTGCGAAGATGTAGCTGGTGGGTCCCAGCAGTCAGGGGGGCGAATCGTTTTGTTTTTTTTGCCCGGACGCACTTCCTTGCGTGCGAAGGTGTAGCTGGTGGGTCCCAGCAGTCAGGGGGAAACGTTTTTTTCGCGAAATACGGTGGCTCGTCCGGTGGGTCCCCGCTGTCAGGTGGAGGAATAATTATTTTGCGCGTAATAAGGAGGCACTTCCTTGCTGCGGCCGTGGACCCAGCTGTCAGCGTCTCCACGCACAGTACTCTTTCGATGGAAGTCGGTCATTGACCACATTGACCACACCGTGCCGAGAGCACCACGGCGGTGGACGACGGCGAGGCCTAGGAAGGGGACGACACGGAGGCAGGGAAGACTCGTTAGTTGTTTCCCACGCGGAAGGGAGTACGACTGTACGAGGGTTTACTGGTTCGTCTGCCGTCGCCGGAGAATAACAACAGGTGTGGGTGAGTAGAGGGATGGCTAGGCCAGCGATGGGAGTACGGTGGGGCGGTGAGGCCTGCGCGGCAGCACAGCCGGCCGTGGGGAGGAGGGAGCAGGCAGTCCCGCCGGCGCTTGTTTGAGCAGCTGGAGCAGGAAGAGCAGAGATTGAAGAAGCACGACGGCCATTGGATGGACATCCAACAGTCAGTGCTTGTGCGTCAACATTTTTTTAGGAAAGCCTCAAATCTGTGGAAAACAGCATACAGCCCATCTGCCATTATTTCTAATAATTTACAGCCCATTTTCTAATTCTTGAGGTTTTTTTGGAGCCCATATTCTTTTTGTTAGCATTACAGCCCATATCGTGGCCACGGTTAAAAAATTATACAAAATTTTGCATATTTTGGTGCGGTCCGAACCGTTTTTAATCCCGAAATTTCGACTCACATTCAAACTGATTTTAAAAATAAATGTATATCAATATAAAATCCAACAAATTCTCCACGCATAAAAATTAATGTAATTTAAAATCTTGAAATAAAAAAAAGATATTTGAAACTAATTGCCGGTTTGATGTGTTTAAAAAATGTACAGCCCATTTCTCATTACTGATGGGCCATTTTCTCGGCCAGCCGAATGAAAGCTCTCCTCGTCTTGAAAGATTTGCAGCCCAACAGGCCTGACTTGGCAAATCACAAAAAAACTGGGTTGTGGCCGTGGACCCAGCTGTCAGCCTCTCCACGTACGGTACTCTTCCGATGGAAGTCGTTCCATGACCACGTTACCACGCTGCGCGGAGAGCACCACGGCGGTGGACAACGGCGAGGCCTAAGAAGGGGACGACGCGGGGCCGGGGAAGACGCGGCAGTGGAAGCCCGCGCGGAGAGGAGTACGAGGGTTCACTGGTTCGGCTGCGGTGTGAGGCTGCCGTCGCCGCAGGGCCTGGCCAGCGGTGGGAATAGTAGGGGGCGGTGAGGCCTCTGCGGCAGCACAGCCGGCCACGGGAGGCAGGAGCATGCGGCACGACCGGCGCTGCTTTGGGCGGCTGGAGCAAGAAGACCAGAGTGTGAAGAAGCACTACGGCCGTTGGATGGACATCATACGGTCACTGGAGCTAGAATCGTTCATATTGACTAAGTTGACAAAGCCCTTCGTCCCCGTCAACTTAGTAGGCCCACAAGTCAGCCTCCCACCATGGTGGGTCCTAGCTAGCATGGGAGTATTCGTTTTTTTCTGCGTAATAAGGAGGCACTTCCGGTGGGTCCGAGCTGACAGCGGGGGAACGTTTTTTTTTTGCAAAATACGGTGGCCCGTCCGGTGGGTCCCAGCAGTCAGGGGGAAACGATTTTTTCGCAAAATACTGGTGGCCCGTCCGGTGGGTCCCCGCTATCAGGTGGAGGAATAATTATTTTTCGCGTAATAAGGAGGCACTTCCTTGCGGCTGCCATGGACCCAGCTGTCAGCCTCTCCACGTACAGTCCACGTCCGATGGAAGTGGTTCCTTGACCACGTTGACCACGCCGCATCGAGAGCACCAAGGTGGTGGATGACGGTGAGGCCTAGGAAGGGGACGACGCGGAGCCGGGGAAGACGCGGCAGTGGATGCACACGCGGAGAGGAGTACGAGGGTTCACTGGTTCGGCTGCGCTGCCGTCGCCGCAGAATAACAGGGGGTGTGGGTGAGTGGAGGGATGGCCTGGCCAACGGTAGGAGTAGTAGGGGGCGGTGAGGCATCCACGGCAGCACAGCCGGCCACGGGAGGCAGGAGCAGGCGGCAGGACCGGCGCTGCTTTGGGCGGCTGGAGCAAGAAGACCAGAGGTTGAAGAAGCACGACGACCGTTGGATGGACATCGTACGGTCACTGCAGCTAGAATCGTTTATATTGACTAAGTTGACAAAGCCTTTGGTACGTCAACTTAGTAGGCCCACAGGTCAGCTTCCGAAACGGTGCGCCCCAGATGTCAGGGGGAGGAATCATTTTTTGGGCGGGTGAAGCTAGAATATCCGAGATTGAAGAAGAAGCACGACATCCGTTGTATGGGCATCCAACGGCCACTGCTGCTAGAACCGTGTGTTGACTATAAGTTGACAAAGCCTTGCATACGCGTCAACTCTGTTTTTTTTAGGGGACGCGTCAACTTGGTAAGGCCAGAAGTGTGTGGCAGAGAACTTATAGCCCATTTGAGATTTGTAAGAATGTGTAGCCCATTTTTGAATTTTAATGGAATTTACTACAGCCCATTTACAGTTTGTTAAAAGTACAGCCCATTTCAACCAACCATTCAAAACAGAATTCAATAAAATTTCCCAAATTTTGATGGGATCCGAAATATTTTTATCCCGAAATTTCTAGTCAGATTATACAATTTCAATATAAATTTATATTACGTAAAAATCCAACAAAACATTGCGCTCGCAACAATTAATGAAATTAAAATTTTCAATATCCAAAAATAATATTTTATAAAGTAATCACGTGTTTGGTGCATTTTTTATAGTTACTGCCCAGTTTTTATAATTACATCCCATTTATTATTTCTTAAATCCCATTTTCTTGTTAAGCCTAATGCAACCCTCCTAGGAAAGATTTGCAGCCCAGTGGGGCGGAGAATAACAACTTGACCTTGCCTGGGTATTCCTAAAAAAAGTATAGCTGGGCTAGCCATATTCAGCTTGACAAAATTTTATATCTGGGCTGGATATCTGGCCTGGGCTACCCGGGACACAGCCCGCCCAGTTAATACCTGCAGCGATGTTTTCGTTGTTGTTCAGAGGAGAAAAATTAATATTTGGGCTAAACATCGAAAAACTCTGCAGTGCTCACACCTCAAAAACACAAATACTGCTCGAGCTGCTTGGTCCTAGCCGTCGGCCGCTTCATGTGCAATTCTCTCGTTTATTGACTACTACATAGGTTGACAATGGTGTGGGACCGTGATGTCAGGAAACCAGGAGGAAGCAAAATAAATTATAGTTTATATATATATATAAAATAAGGAGGCACTTGCGTACGTGAGGCTATGGACCTGGTGGGTCCCCATTGTCATCCTCTCCAAGTAAAGTCATCTCCTCGCCCGCGCGCGCTTTCTGCGTGAAACAGTCAGCGCCGCCCGCCCCGCTTCCCGGTGCAGGCGATTGCTTCGCCTTCAAACGACACAAGTGACGTCCGTCCATCCATCTGCCGCCCACATTAATGATACGCGGTTGCCGAGGCGGCTACTCCGGCGCCACACGTCCGTCCCTCTGCCCGCCCACCATTACTATATAAACTGCTGCGCTGGCCATAGCCGCAGTCATCCGCATCCGTTCCCTTTCTCCTGTCCACACCACTACTGCCCACCATGGCTTCCTCGCGCTCCAGCAATCTTCGGGACGGGCGGACGACGGACCACTAGGAGATGGCAGCCATTGCTGCCGACCGGCTGGCCGGCAGGCAGCCGGAGGACGACGACGTCCCAATGGAGAACATGGTAGTCGACGATCCGGCGCCAACCCCCTCGTCCGCGCCATCCTCGCCGGTGCATTGCACCATGACCATCGGCGAGGCCTGTGCCGAATATATGGACAGGGTGAGGCAGATGTGTGAGGAGCAGTTCCGGGAGGCGCAGGCCGACGCCGCCTACAACCACCATCTCCTCCAGGAGCACCTGCATGCAGAGGAGCAGATCGCCGCGGAGCGGGCGGAGCAGGAGGCGCTGCTCGACTCGTACCGCTCCGCCCGCAAGGGCCGCCTCGAGCGCTGGCGGTACCGCATGCGGGTGGCGGAGGCTGCGGCCGCCTACAAAGAGGCTAGCAAAGAGGGCGATGAAGCGGGCGAGGCGCTGTTTGGCGAGACTGAGGACGAGGCAGAGGAAAATGCCGGCTCCGACGAGTCCCCGCTCTGCTGGCGTCGACGAGGCCCTGCTCCGCCGAGGCCCCACGGCGCCAACAACGAGGCAGAGGACACCGCCGGCTCCGCCGAGGCCCCACCCCGCCAACAACGAGGCAGAGGACATCGCCGGCTCAGCCGAGGCCCCACCCTGCCGGCAACGTGGGGGAGGATTTCCACCGCTCCGCCGAGGCGCCGCCCGCCGGCAACGAGACAGAGGACATCGCCAGCTCCGCCGAGGCCCCGCCCCGCTGCCAACGAGGCCGCGCCACACAGAAAACGAGGAAGAGTAGAACACAGTAGGTCGCCGCCGCTCGGGTCCAAGTAAGGCCACCGCTGCTACCCTCCGGTTGAAGCCAAGCTAGGCGGGTTGACCATTGACGGCCGGTTAGCTTCTTGGCGGCGACGTGGAGTCGGAGAGCTGCGCTGGAGAAGAACGCTGCTTCTACTTAACTGCTGGTGCAGTTGGCTGACTGACACCTGGGCCCAACAGGCCACATGTCAGTTACGCAACTACACCTGCAGTTAAGTCACTTAAGCTTCTGTTCGGCTCAGCGGGACACAGGTGGGTAGCTTCGGTTAATTAATTATACCTCGAGCGCACCCCTTTTTAGTTGAAGAATGTATGAAATGTACTGAAATCCGGCATGTTTATATGAAATCCGACCGTGTATGAATGAATTTATTTCGATTACTTCGAATTCCTGTATCACTGGCATTGGATGAACATGCAAAACAATACGTACTAGCATTATTCCTAGGGTGATCACCTCGTTTGCAGCAGTTTCACATGTACTCCCTCCGGTCCTTTCTAGTCAGCATACAAGTTTTGGCTACAGTCAAAGTATCTCTACTTTGACCAATCTTATACAAAAAAGTATGCACTTTCACAATGTGCGAAGTAAAAAGGAACAGAAGGAGTACAAAGAGTTTGAGCAGCTTTTTAGCGTTTCTGTACATTGCAATCAAACACACAGGCCTGGCAATTCATAGAGAACATTCAAAACAATCGATGATTATGCATCTCAGCGGCTCACATGTCAGAGGCAATATTTACTTCACAACTAAGGAATAAAGAAAAAATTGATCGACGCTGCTGACAGCAAAGGGCGTCCCATTCGAAAATATCAAACGCATGTCTTGCTAAAATCAATGAGCAAAATCTGACAAGGTTGTCCCATTCCAAAATATCAAATGCCTACGATTGTGGAATGGGCAGGGTTTGCCATCAGTTCGGACATTGACATGGGACCTCGTGCTAAATAAACCAGCTGTTCTTTTTGTGCAGTTCCACCAAAATCAACCAAATTCATGCGTAGCTTGTATGATTTCGCCCTTATATGTTGCAACGCCTTGAACTTATCGGCACCTCCTTTCTTGTGGTGGAAATGAATGATTCGATGTATTCATGAACATTTTGTGCAGTTCCCATTGAAATCAAGCTGAGCACCCCTGTTTGCACAAATACAAAAAAGTGATTAGTATAAAGCAAACTGTACTATGAATTGACAGTTTCAACAGGCACATACATGGTCCATGTAGAGCACACTTTTAGAAAAATGGAACTCACCAGAAAGAATCCTAGAACAACATTGTACTCGCGCATCACAGCAAAAAAATGGAGATTTGTCAGTCCTTCTGAGCTGAAGTTAGTTTGGTCTTGTGGGGAGTAATGTAACCATCCTTCAATTGCTCCTTCTGTTGAGAACATAGACAGGGCTTCTTCATCCTGGCATAATCGGAACTAGTCACTTCACGTACTCCATATTCTTCTTCAAAGGAAGATGATCCTGTTGTGCAAAGACAAGAGGACTACTAAATGCTAGCGTCCCTGTTTGCTCGAAAACAAGGAAAGGAAATATTTAAAACAGCACAGATGAAGCACTTCTCAAGGACAATACCACTTTTTCATGACAATATCTAAACAGTAGCACAACACCAATAGAGATGACAAAGCTCAATCATATGGATGAAATCAGTGGGCGAGTACCAACCTTTGTCAGGAGGCTTATTGTGTGGAGCATACATATGAAGCACTTCTCCGGAACCATCTGTTGCTATCTACGGTGGTGGCCATGCTTACTATATACTCCTCGATTAATTTAATGTTTCCAACATCTTCTTGTGCGGTTCCACTAAAATATATGGTATCTTCAAAGAAGATACCTGTTTGCACAAGTAGAGATAATTACATATTACATTAAGAGTGGCATCAAATCAGTGGCAAAACAATTGCTCGTTCCAGCCATAGCAATAAATTAAGATGCAAAACTATATCATTACTTGTGTCATCATAGTTCCAGTGCTTCATTACAGCACCGGGAGTTGATTTTTGTTTTTCTTCCGCTTGTTCTTCCCCTTCATCACTTGGTTCAATAACAGACAAGCTTCACCTTCAATGTAAGATTTGGCATGTCAATTAGGGAGCACAAGTATAGTACTAAACTTAATTTTCTGATGAAAGTGGCAAAATACAGGCCAGCAGTTGTGAAATATCCTTATCTTACCTCAATGGGATATTACGGTGCACATACAGATTGGAAGTCTTGTCTCCATTTGTGCAGTTCACTAAAATCAAGCAACATTATCGTACAAGTAGCACAACATATGAAAGCACACTGCAGAATCATGTGAAAGAAGGCTAGTACTAGCCTCTCATGATGCGGAATTCAAACAACTCACAAGAAGAAGATCTAAACCAAATTCGCCTTAACGGATAGGAAGTAAGATCTCCTCTTGTGCAATGTTGTCGGTGTGACATTTTGGTTGAACTGCACAAAACACTCTTAAAACAAAAGTGTTTTGTGCAGTGCAACAAAAGGCCACAATGGCAACGAGGTGCAAAGGAAACAATTAGTTGTCAATAACGGTGGATGACACAGAAGCCAAGAAAAAGAAGCATCTACCTTATCTAAATGGGAAAGAAAGCAAGACAGTAGCATTTCTCAAACGGTGGCATTGATTAATATTAACATGGAGATTATATTAACATAAAATTCGTTAAACATGTAATTTGCTTTTAACTGTGGCATTGCATCAATTTTCCAGCGGCATTATTAGAGGGTGTTTGTTTACAGGGACATTTTGGTGTAGGGACTAAAAAAACTCCGTTTCAGTCCCATCTAAACCAAACAGGAGGGACTTTTAGGGACTAAAAGTGGGCATTTGGGACTAAAGAAAGAAGACCCCGAGGGAGTCTTTTTGGGACTTTTTCCAACAGTTGCCCCTGCCACGCATCGCACCTTGTCTCTATTAGTTCATTACTAGGGGTAACATGGTCTTTTAGCATGTCATTTAATAACCTCTAGTCCATGTTTAGTCCCTGGAACCAAGCAGGTAGGGACTAGGGAGTTTTTAACCAAATAGGGCCTTAGATTAACAACAGCTAATGAGTTGCACGGGACAGTGGACGGACCAGCACCATGTGCATCTACCGATGTACTATGGTCATGCACAGTCTGTTGCAACAAAGAACAAACAACCAAGGAGCATATTTGTGTTGGTCCCAGTTTTGTTATCTTTAGACACCTTTCCCTATGTGAGCGCAGCAAATCTAGTCCTGCTCAAACTCTACAGCCTTGTCCCTTCCTTTCCTTTTTGAACTAGTACTTTCGCCCCTTCCTTTCCTCTTTGAACCACATCCTACATCTATGCGATACAACTTTCCCCACTACTTTCCCCCATTCCTTTCCTCTTTGAATCACGTCCTAGATTCATGCTATACAACTTTCCCCCTTCATTTCCTCTTTGAACCACGTCCTAGATTCATGCTATATACAACTTTTCCCACTACTTTCCCCCACTCCTTTCCTCTTTGAACCATGTCCTAGATTCATGGTATACATGCAGCTAGAGCAATGCATGTGGAGTAAGGTTCTTGGGGCGTGGTTCGGTGCGACAGGACGGCGGCGAAGAAGAAGGGGTCGGAGGCCCTCCCGCGCCGCCGCTGGGTGGAAAGTGAACAGCTGCGCCGGTAGTCCCTCGCCGACGGCGACAGCGTTAAGCCTCCTTCCCTTCCCGGCGGACGGATCCTGCCGGCTCTTTGAGCAGCAGTGAGGGGAGAGAGAGGCCAACGAAGTCTTGTTTAGATCTGGAGAGGGCGAGAGAGTGTGAAGAGATCAACTACAAGCGCTGAGGCTCCAGCGAGAGAGGGCGAGAGAGTGTGAAGAGAGCAACTACAAGCGCTGAGGCTCCAGCGTGTATATATATACTGAAGAGAGAGTGTGAAGCGTGCAAACCCTAGAAAACATTTTGACCAGTCAAAGAATCCACCCGAGACCTCAAGTTTGATGAGCGAACACGCTAACCAGCTACACAACCCTCCCGTTATGTTCAACGAGCGGGAAATAACCTTTTATACATTCATGCATTCGTGTGACAAGCATGCCGTGTTTTTTTTTGTGTGTGGGAGTCATTGGGATTTCAATCATAATCGTGTCATGTGGCTTTCGTGGTAAGACTATCCACAGTGGTGCAGAAATAATGCAGCCTAGTCACCTTACCTTTCTCCCCGTAGTACGTTGGGTCCCACCAGTCGGAGGGTGAAACAAACAAATTAATAAGAAAAATTAAAAGCGCCAGCGGTGTATCTTACCTCACACATCTCGCTACTGCTCGGGAACACTGTCCAATTGATCCCTCTGCTCGCTCACGTACTATTTTATGTGAATCCTTATTATAACATGCACACAAATTTTGGGCACTTGTATTCGACTTAAGTCAGTTTGCCACCGTATCTCGTATACTTACTACTCCCTCCGTCTAGGTGTAATAAGTCACGTTAGAAGGTGCAACGGACCAAGGTGCGTGCGTGCATGTGTGTGCGTGTGTGTGCGTGTGTGTGTGTTTAACAGCATGTGTGTGTTAGAGAGAGCGACAGATGGACCTACTCCTACAGAGAGATGTTGTGTAGTGTACGATTTTAGCCGCGAGAGTCGGTGCATCCTCTCGTTTCCGGGCGTGTCTGGTAGGGACATGCGGACAGCTGCCACGCCCGCTCCTGACCAGCCTGGCCCACCCAAAGCCCTTCCATCGCCCGCGCGCGCTTCCCGCCCGAAACGGTCAGCGCCGCTCCAAAGAATCGGTGCCGCATTCATGCCCGGGCAGAGCGGACGCGACCTCTCACTGGCGCAAGAGTGATGGTTGCTTCGTCCGTCCAACTTACTGCTGGGTCTATGTGATTTGACGGCTCATTGGTCTTTATTACTGAGGTGGTAGGACTGCTGGATGTCGCACGCTTTCGGCGAAAGGAGGTACTACTACTAGATTACAAGTTTCTCCATTATTACAGCGGAGGCGTGAAAGAGCAGTGAAAACACACAGGCTCAGTGATTACATGGCCCACCTCACACTATCACCGTGCGACACCTAACTCTTTACATAGTACTCCCTCCGTTCCTAAATATTACTTGATGAGTCCCCGCGTGTTGCCGCAGAACAGCGGTATATCTCTCTGCGCAAAATTATCGGTTTCATAGAACTAAAAAAAACTCTATAACCGCATGACAGATGTGGTAGCCAAACTAAATAAACTCCCATCATCATTTAGATCATCCCACGTAAGGAAAAAAGATCAGCCAACTCCTACTGCATAATGGGATTATATTTTTCTTTTTGACATGTTAATGGGACTTAAAAGCTCACTTACATGCATGCTACCGGTGAATGCTTGCATGGAGACATGTTGATGTGATTTAAAACCCACTCACATGCATGTGCCACGATATTTCTGCATGCTTGCATGTGGCTTAGTGCAGAGCCTCTCAACGTCTAGATCAGACGGCTATTATGGACTGATTTACTTCATCTAACGGCTACATCAATTTTGATGATGTGGCTCAAGGAGAGGATAGAGAATTCCTAGTAGTGGGGGCTAGCTATTACTAGTAGATAAGTCTTTGTAGAGATTCCACTACATACGGAACAAAATGAATGAATCTACACTTAAAATGCATCTATATACATCCGCATGTGGTTCATGGTGAAATCTCTACAAAGACTTATATTTAGGAACGGAGGAAGTACTAGTATAGTACGTACTGTAATTTATCAGCGAGATAAATTTGTACAATGCTATGAAGCTTCCAGCTTCTGTTACATGTATCTTGCGTCCAAGGTTGCCCGTTGCAACATTTCATCAAATACAAAGGAGACTAACATGCATGCTATTGCATCTCAATGATTGACAGATCATAGCAAATATGTACTCCCTCCGTTCCAAAATAAGTGTCTCAACTTTGTGCAAACTTTAGTACAAAGTTGTACTACTACTAAAGTTGACACTTATTTTGGAACAGAGGCAGCTAAAGAAAAAAAACGATCCATGCAGTCCCTAGCCCTTGAACCGTGAACCCTGACCAGGCTTCAATTTGCTGGCAACGTTCGAGCTTCCTAATAAATGAAGTTTGCAACCTTTTGACCATCGGATCATTTTGTGCAGTTTCACCAAAATCGAGATGAGCATCCCTGTGGCAAAGAAATTGAAGAAGCGTGATTAGAATAAGATTACTGGGACTAGTTGATGAGACATAAACTCATCACAAATACAGTACGTAGAAGCCAGTAGAGGTATGTGCGGGGCAAAGAAGTAGAGAAATATCCACAGGGAGTGATGTGGGCAGCTGGAGCAGTGGTGCAAGCCGGCTGTAAAGGGAGTTGTACCTGAGGGACGTAGCTCAACCTTGAGGAGGGCGGCGGGAGGCGGCAACTGCCCACGTCGCGGCAGTGAGCAAGGGACGAAGGCAACCTCACCGGCTTTGTGAGAGAGAACGGCGGGGACCCCTGATCGGGACGTGCCGACAGTGGGTTTTCGCCGTCGGCGACGGCCACCGCATCTACACTAAGCATCCACCCCTTCCCCAAGCGGACGTGATCCGCCGGGATGTTAGAGATGTGGCCACAGTCGTTTTGTGCGAGAGAGTGTGAAGAGAGCAACCCCAGCAAGCAACCGTGTAGGCTGGCCCGTCCTAACTATGTATATAGTGGAGCGGTTTCCTTTTCTCTCCATATGAACCTATCATATTGCGTACGTGCCACTGAAGAAAAAAAACTTTATTTATAAATGACGCGGCACCTACTACTCGTTCTCCTATAACCTTGCGCTTGGCATCTCCAAAATATTAACCTTGCGATTGGCTCTTCGCCTCTTCGGGAAGTCGAGCAATAATGGTAGTGCAGTATATATTGTTCTGGCTATATGAGACCAAATGAATTCCTGCACGTCCACCTCGTGGGCGAGGGTCGAGGGGCGAGGGAGAGTGCCACATACGGAGCAAAATGAGTGAATCTACACTCTAAAATACGTCTATATACATCAGTGTTTGGAGTATGTACTAGTAGTTCATATTGAAATCTACTAAAGGACATATATATTCCAAACAATATGATATAATCTCTATAACCAAGGTAGTAGGGACGAGGAGTAAATGGAGGGAGTAGTAAATTTTTCTCCTCGTCCTGCGAGCCACCGCGCGCCATGGGCGAGGGAGCGGGCGTAAGGCGGAGCAAGCTTCACCTCATCCTGCGAGCCACCGCGCCCGTGGGCGGGGGAGACGGTGTACTAAGCAAGCTTCTCCTCGTTCTGCGAGTTGACGGGACACATCAAAAGTACTCCAGTGTATAGAGCCTTGCCTCTAAGGTAGGCCCCACATGGTTTGCCTCTTTTTTTAACATAACACGTCAAGTCGCAATTTGTTTGTTCACCCGTGGTAGACGATCCTCCCTCCACCAAGTGGACAACCAGTACACGTGCCAAATTACCACGTGGGCTGCCTTTTTCGTACAGAAATGAGCTCCACCGTGTACCCGCGCGGGTGTGGTTGGGAAAGAGACGGGAGTACGTGCGCCGTGCATGCACCTCTTCTCTTCGTGCACGTCCCCCACCTACGTGGGTGTGTGTGAGAGATACAAACCGCGTTCGTGAGTGTTTTTTGTTTTGGGTGGGGGGGGGGTGGGGGGTTGATTTCGTGAATTATTTGTGGGAATATGTGTTGATGACATCTCAAACAAAATTTTGCATGCAATGTGTGTGAAATGGAGGCCTATCCATATCATACATAGAGGGTCGGGCAATCCACGAGAAGAGAGGGAGGGTCATAGCTATCGATAGAGTCGAAGAGAGGATCAAGTGGGTGGGTGCGAGATCGATGAAGAGAGCCATCGAAATTGTGTGTGTGTGCAAGTCAAAGATATAGGGCGACTGGCCTACCGGAACGTTAGAGGGCACATGTCAAGTTTGTGTGTGGCAGGGAGACATGACTAGAGCGCTCGATGTATCGGTGTGTGTGGGGGGAGGGGGGTGGGAGGAGGGGTAGGCAGAGGCCTAACTATAGAGGTAGAACGACTCGTATATGTGTTGAGAAGGAGAGACCCAGCTATGTCTTGAGGGAGATCGGTCGACATCCATACATAACTGAAGGACGGGAAATATGATGGGACAGAGAGAGAGAGAGAGAGGGAGGGAGGGAGAGGGGTAGAGTGCTGGATGGGTGATGGAGTTGCTTCTCGAAGATGGTGGGAGAGGCCTACTAGAGAAACTGAGGGTGGAACTGCAATGTTATCAATAAGAGTGGGATGTGTTTCTGTGTGTGCCTGTGCGTGATAGATCTGTCGGGACGCATCCATGGATGATGAAGGGGAACCATGTGTTTGGTAAGCAAACCTAACTAGATCGGTAGATCAATTGTTGTTTGTCGGAGGAAGGGAGAGACACAACTAATGAGGTAGATCGATTGACGTGTGGGTAAAAACGAGTTATAAGGACCTAGCTAGCTATATGTATAGCGAGAGATCGGTCGGTGTACGTCCATTTGTTAGAGGCAAATAAGGCCCAGCGAGACGGATAGACAGAGAGAATGGAGCTAGGAGGTGGTGCGAGAGGCCCAACTACTAGCTAGATAGGGGGAGGAGTGTGCGGTTGTGAGATCGATGAAAAGAGGGGCGAGAGTTTACACGTGTGTCTGACCGTATGAGAGACACGAGGCAAGGACACATAAAGGAGGAGATTGAAGGTGTGTGTGTATGTTGTAGGCAGGCATCGCTGGAGAGGTTTATCGATCGGTGTGTGTCGGAAAGGAGTTGTGGAGACTCTGGGAGAACGACCTAAAGAAAAAATGAATGTGCCCGGTGGATAGAATGCCGAGGGAGGGGGAGGGCGAGGAGGGCGTGTGCATGCACGAGAGAAAGTTAGTGGTAGCTACAAAGGTTAGAGGATTGTGTGGGTGTAAGAGACTAACAAAGATCATAATTTGATATGAAAGCGGATTCATATATTTGAATAGGAGATCATAGTGTTTTAAACATTGCATGCATGAATATAGCGGTGATACACGTGTTGTGCACATGTTATACCATAATGTGATAATGCATGGCGTTTGCAACTCACAGCTAAATGCCGAACAATCTAAACCATACTATACATCAAACAATCTCACATTTTATTTGAATTTGTGATAATGTGTGGCGTTTGCAGCTTACAACTAAATATCGAACAATCTAAACAATACTATATATCGAACATTCTCACATTTTATTTGAATTTGTGGTAATGTGTGGTGTTTGCAACTCACATCTAAATACTTGTAGGCGTAGGGGGCGGGGCACCATACATAATGTGATAAACACATTATACATATGAGACATGGTTTAGATTATGAAGATCTAGCTAGAGCTAGAAATGTAATGTGATTTGAAATCAAAATAAAGTGGATTCAAAAAATCTAGTTCGAGTTCATATAGTACACATAGTTCATATGTAACTCAAGACTAATCATGTGGTGTGCTGTGAAGATAATACACAAACGATGGTTTAACTTGACAATAATGATGATTGTAGATCTTATTAAAACAGAGAAACGAATTCAAATGCTTTGACTTCACAACAATCATTATGTAGATCTTATTCAAATAGAGAAACGAATTCAAATTTAGTTCATATTGAAGCGGTAGTATATACGTTTGGAATGCACTAAAACGTTCATTTGAGTAGTAGGTTGCATGCATTATACACGTAGCGAAATATTTTAATTGAACGTAACATGAATTCAAAGTTTTGAATGACATTTGTAGTGCGCATTGATTTGTTACAGTACACGTTAGGCTTGTCCGGAAATTTCAACCCGCGCCTTGTTAGCCCGAAATATTTAAGATATATCTTTGTCTCGTTGTGCTCCGACAACTCCCTCCATCTCAACCCGCGCCTTGCTATTCCGAAATTACAACGCACGCGAAAACTCCCACCTCCTATGAAATCCCAACACGCGAAATGCCCGTGGTACCCCTGAATCGAAAGAACCGCCTCAAATCGGTGGGGGTACTTTCGTAACTTACCCCATATTTCGGACAAGCCTGTCTCTAAGCCATGGTTCCCCACTGCCATCCCATCCTCCCACCCATTCGTACACCGAGGCCGTGAAAACCCACGACGAAACCCCACACCCTGCTCCGTCCGCCACCCAGCCGGAGCCTCTTCCCCGACGACGTCGTCCACAGCAACACCTTGACGTCCCTCATCCACCGTACCGGATGAGGATCCATCGTCGATCTCATCGTCCCGCCGGCTCAGCCACCCCGTCCTCCACCTCCAAGGAGCTGCCCCGACGTTCCCCTCGTCTTTCGCGCCACGTCCATTCCCACACCGCCGTCTTCACCTGCACCACCGGAAGAGCATCATCATCACCGTTTCCTCGGATGAAGCTGCGGCCTAATCGGCGCCACCAAAGAGGTTGTACACTAATCGCCGCATTTTCTTCTTGATTCGATCTCATGGTGCTGCCGGCGCTCGGTCCCGAGCCGACACAGCGCAGCTCCATCCACGGCGACGTCGCCGGCTACTTCCTCCACGACATCGCTCCCTCGGCGGCGATGTCCACATCAGTAGGAGCTGCTGCTGCTTTAGCTCTCGCTCGCACTGCTGCTCTGCTCTTGCTCTCGGTCCCCTGCCTGGTTTGCTCTTGCTCTTGCTCTTGCTCGCGCTGCTGCTCTCGCTCTTGCTCTTGCTTGCGATGCTGCTCCGATTTAGCTACACTTCAGTCGACTGAATCGACTTTTGGGTCAGTCAATTTTCAGGGGGTGGGGGGGCTCGCCGGGGTGAAGGACGAACCAGCCACAGCGGGGAGGGGGGCTTGCCGGAGAGGTACCCCACTATCTATCTTAGGGTTCAGGATGGGGGCGGTGGTCGCCGGCGGTTGGCGGGGGTGGTGGGCGTGGGGGGATCGCCGGAGAAAAAGCTCGGCACGGGGGGGCCTAGAGGGATGGCCGAGGCGGCGGCGGACCGGCGGTGGGGAGTGTTTTCGGGGCGGGCGGGGCGGCGCACCGCCGGCCGCGGGCGGCGGGGGGCTGCTGTTTGGCCGGTGGTGGCTGGCGGCTCAGGGGGGTGGAGGTTGAAGATGAACCGCAGGCCCTTGATTTCGTATCCAACGGCTGCAAAATCGACTGACCAGAGATGAAAAAGTCAGTCGACCGACGTGTAGCCTCACCTTGCTAGTGCGTTCAGTTTCGACAGCAAATTCGTTCCAGATTCAGTTTCGACAGTTAAGTTCAGTTTCGACAGTTAAGTTCAGAGATAAGTGGCTGATGTACTTTACATCTAGCACTTTCTGGTTATGTATTTTACATCATGTATTGGAGATGCTATTAGAATTCCACTCAGGTTAACGTTGTTCGTTGTCTCCCTTGTCCTGCTTCAGCCTCGGCGTCGTACAACTCACCGGAGCTGCTCCAACGACGAAACCCTCCATCACAGCGGAGCAGTACCTCGGGCTCCATCTCCAGACGCCTAAGATCTTCTTCCCCTCCTCCGACAGCAAAGTCAGCCGGAGCATCCTCACCGGCCAACCCAATCACGCTGAGATCGACATGGCTTCGCCAAAGAGGTTGTACACTTGTTGCATCTCTTTTTTACTCTACATGTTATATATATTGTCCACTGAGCACACGGATTTGTTCCTTTAGTGTCTCCTTGAAAGAAAAAACATAGGAATTTTAATTTTCACTTGTCCTCCTTTTCAAATTCCTATTCATGAAGCACAAGACTAAGAGATAGTAGCATAATAGAATTATAACCGTACATTTTCTTGTGGTTTGACTTAATCTCACCATGCTTCTTTGCATCCTGTGATCTTCCAATTGTTGTGAATCAAACACCTAGATTGGCAGAAATCCTGTGTTTTTAAATTCTCTGTTTCGCACGTGCATTCCTATCCTATTCCTGTCTATTTCTTATCCCTGCATTGTTGGAATCCTCCAATTCAAACGAGCCCTGATAGAATTACTTCTCTTACAGATAGTTGTCAAAGAAAACCTTGCGTGGTTTGTCCCGCTCCTGCTGCGCCGTCATCCACCCCAGCTCAGCTACTCCAACGACAGAAGGGTCCAGCACAGCAGGGATCCGGCATCCAGACTGTCTTTCGCCGCCTCAGATCTTCTTCCCCGCCGCTGGCAGCCATGAAAATTGCATTACCATCATCAACCGAGCAGATGATCTCGAGGACTACACGGGTCCGCAAGAGAGGTCGCACTCTTTCGTGTCTGCTGACATTATGCATCGCTTAATATTACATGCTACTTTATCGTCCTGTTCATCGATTAGACTCTGAGTCAGCTCCAAACTAATGGTCAAACATGAGTTTTTAAATGGTTGTGGGGTACATATCGGGGCCGCTATCAATAGTATCTATCTACTATCTGGTTGATCTCCGGTGTTCACTATGAGTTTCATGTTGGGTGGGAAACAAACAGTAAAGAAGCCATTATCTGTATTTTTTAACTGAAGCCATTATCTGCCTGCTATTATTGGTTTTGGGTCTATCCACAGGTTGCTACCATCACTCTGGATTTCTGCATGCACTCCTTACATAATCTCACTATGTTTTATTCCTGTGCATGACAGTTATTGTAAACAATGGAACTGAACATGTAGAGCAAAAGAGACGGGCCTTGCGTGGCAATAAAATTTCATGCAGACGTTGCTCCATGGTAGGTGCAAAGGCAGCCCCCCTCTCCACGCATTTCGGATTGTAATCGAGAGGAAGATATCTGTTCTGAGGGGGATTCAGAAGGAGAAGACAACTCCTATTTACCCCCTGAGGTGTTCGCTCTAACTTGGCATGCTGATGTTGGTTATATCATGCATATGGTGGCTTGCATTGCTTACTTTATACATCAAATATGTCATCTGCTTAGTTTAGACATCCTTTCTGCGAATGCCATCTGTTTAGTTTATTCATTGTTTATGTGAATTATGCAACGCACTCTTGTTTAGCCAGGCATCATATATGTGAATTTTGCAATGCCATCCTGCTTAGCCAGTCATCTTATATGTAAATTATATCAGGCCATCCTTTTTTCGTTACATATTACATTTGTCAACAATGTTAGTACATTCAACTGCTCTTCGTGTGCATCAGCCATTTGACACGGTGATGGAAAATTCTGGATGCTCATATCGTGCGTATGGTGTCTCGCATTTCTATGTCATTTGATTAGTTTAGACATGCTTTGTGTGAATGCCACCTGTTCAGTGTCTAATTACCATATATATGAATTATGCATTGCCATCTTGTTGCAAGACATTATATATGTGAATTATACAATGCTATCTTGTTGCAAAGGCATTATATATGTGAATTATGCAATTCCATGCTGTTTAGCCAATCATCATGTATGTGAATTATATCATGCTATCATTTTTTTGTATTGCGTGTTCCATTTGTCGACAACGTTTGTATATTCAACTACTCTTCCTGTGCATCAGCCATTTGAAGCGGTGATGGAAGTATGTGGAGAGAAAACAAGGTATTCAGAGCAGACAATGCTACCTGCTGAAGTAGACATCTTGCTGGTTATAGAGAGCTCCTCAGAGGAGGATTCAGGGACTGATGACCAGTCCTATTTCCCCTCCTAAGGTCTATGCTCAAACTTGGCAGGGTTATATTACCCATGTCATGCATGTTGTCTTGCTTACTATATAAATCATATATTTGAATTATATCATGGCATCATGTTTACATAGTACATACACATCATCTATCTGAATTATGGCATGGCAACCCATTTAATAAAGACATCATATAGTTATATCATCTCATCCTGTTTAGTGTTTACAGTCATCATATTTTGAATTATGGCATTCTATCCGTGAATGTATGTGAATTATGGCATGCCAACCTATTTAATAAACACATTATATAGTTATTTCATGTCATCCTGTTTACATAGTCTCATATTTTGAACTATGTCTTTCCATCTTTTTTAGTTAGCCATCATAATGTGAAATTGTGTCATGCTATCCTGTTTAGTTAGCCATCATATATGTGAGATTGTCTCATGCTATCCTGTTTGGTTAGACAACATAAATATCAATTATTTCATGCCCTCTTTTATTCCTCACCATCCATTGCACCTGTATCTCATACAATGTCTATAATTTGAATTACTTTTCTTTTTTATCAGCCATTTGAATTGGAGAGCGTGATGGCAGTATCTAAGGGAGTAACAACACGGTCTTCAGAAAAGATAGTGCTACCAGTTGATGCAGATAGAACCACGGTTGTACTTGCCCAAGGACCAGATCCACCACACATAACCCAGACTCTCGCAGATTGAACCCCTACCCAGTTGGACAAAGAACTAGCTACACCCCTTTTAACCCCAACCCGGGCGGATAGTAACCCAGTTCCAGTTGACACAACATCGTCTCCACCATAGAGCACCCAAACACAAGCAGTTAGTAAGGGAATTGCAGTGCCCAAAGCATGAGGACCACCACTCCGAATCCCAACTCAACGCTTAAAGGAGAAGAAGATTTTTTCTCAGGTCAGGTTTTGTACCTATGGTTCATACTCCTTTGCTCTTGCATTACTGTATTTACTCATACCAACTATTTTTCAAATTTGAAGGATGGAATTGAAACTCCAATGGCGCAACAGGTATGTTTTAAACCTGTTTCTTTAACTGGTTTGCTGTTGTAACCTGCTCTATGTTGATTTCAGTTTCAATTGAATAAACAGTTATGTTCTCATGTCATGCACATTACAAGTGTTGTTATTGCTCTATAGTTACACACACTTATATTCTATCTATTCTGCTTTGTCTTGAACAAATATTATTTGAACTGTGTCTCTATCTTGATTTGGCAACAAAAACTAGAATGATATAACCATAAAGTGACCATGGTACATAGATATATGTTTGTTTCATGCTGTTATCCTGTCCACTTTACTACTGAACTCATTTACCAAAATGAGTTTCATATACAACATGGTAAACATGTGATGTGTCTGCTTGTTTCTCTTTTAGAATGCAGACAAAATATTGGAGAACAGTACCGCGTTATCCAATGGTAAAGGAAGTAATGCAGATAAGGTTCAAGATAGTGAGACATCCCTGTTGGTCTCCAAGAAAGCTGATAAAAACTATCTTGACAAAAGTGAGGGAACCCAAAAGTCCTGTCTTGATGTAGTGTTCGAGTTACTGGCCACTACTGCTGGCCCAAGCTCTCGAACTCGCTACCTGAATCAGTTCGCCTTCTTGAGTCTCAACTTCAAGTTGAAAGACATCGATCAGATGTGCTGCGATAGGAAGCTGAAGGTCCGAGGAAGTCCTTGCAGAATTCAGATGCATATTTTCTGGTGCAACAGTCAGCGCTGGAGGATTTAAGCGCCAAACAAGAGAAAGTTAATAAGCTTGCTAAGCATCTTGCCAGCATTATGGGTACCCAGGATATTGTTTCTTGAGATCTTCTGAAGTGGTTTTAGTTCTAGATTTGTTTTGCTGCGGCATTTATTTGCGCTGGTCGCCAACTTTGACAACCAGTGTATATGATATGCTGCTTTGTTCCCTATATTTGCACTGGTGGCGAACTTTGATGCCTAGTGGATGTAATATGTGTAATAGCCGTGATAGCCTAGCGTTAGTTGCTTGCTTATTTATTTCCTTGTTGTCTTGTTTATTTGTTTGCTTGTAGTCATTGCAGTTCTTTTTCCGCGGTTAGCTAGTGGCTGCAATAACCTATTTTTTAAAACTAGGCCACAATAACCATGGGCTAATATTTACTGTAGTGACACTGGGCCTCCTACTGGCCATAGAAACAGTGGGCCTTCTACGGGCTGTTGAAACAATGGGCCTTCTACGGGCCGTAGAAACAATGGGCCTTCTGCGGGCCGTATCATCAATGGGCCTTATACGGGCCGTATGATCGATTTGCCAAACATGGGCCAAACAGACCGCATTATGGCCGTAAATGGGCTAGAGTTGGAATCGTCCGTTCATGGGCCGGCCATAACGGGCCATCGTTAATAGGCCGTATTTGATGACGCTATGAAAACGGCCCAACGTATTAACGGACCACAAACGGGCCGACTGTAACCATGGGCTGAATTTGGCCCACAAGCAGAAAATTACAGTAACGGGCCGTAAGTAAACGAATGCTGGAAATGAGCCCAAGAATAAATGGGCTCTGAGAAGGCCGAAAGATAACATGGGCTGGAAACGGCCCAACGGAATAACGGGCCGTTAATGGGTATAAAGTGATACACTGTTCATTACGGGCCAGTTTCACCATGGGCCGTTAATGGGTGTAAAGTGATGCACTGTTCATTACGGGCCAGTTTCACCATGGGCCGTTAATAGGCCAAGAGTTACATAGGGCCTCATATGGGCCGAAAGACGTCGTGGGCCAGAAGTGAAAACGGGCTGGAATCATATTGGATGGCCCAGATGACGCTACTGGGCCTAATTCGGATAGGGCGTAACGGGCCTTGGGTTAGCGGGCTGTAAATGGTCTATATGCGAACATGCCGTTAACAGGCTTTCCGTGGGCCGGCCCGCCACCTTTTGACCAAGTCAAATGGGCCGGCCTTTTCACAGGAATGGGCCTCTGTTGGGCCGTGCCACGTGTCGACGTATCATAGGCGCCTTCTGTCCAATGAGTGGATGACATCTGTCCCAACAATGATCCGACACGTGTTTCCTCCAGCCAATGATGATTTCACACGTGGAAAATCCCCATTGGTCGGGGCCGTTAACGGGTTATCGGATCCAAAACCCGACCCGATAGCTTAACGGCGTTCCGTTACGGTGGATGCCACGTGTCGGTCACCGTTGAGGAAAGCACTTCTGTGACGCGCGATTTATCGTCACGGAAGTGGACACTTCCGTGATGATAATTTTGGTAATGTCATGGAACACTTCTACGACAGCACAGGTATGACTATCTTGATTCTGTCATAAATTTGTCATGGATGTACATGCATGACAAAAAACACGACCTACTGTGACAAACACGTATCATCACGGAAGTGTATTTTTTTGTAGTGTCTCCAGGGGGTATGCAGAGACGACCTTGATGGGCTGGTCTTGAGAGTAGTGACACAATTTCCTAGAGGCAATTAGGAGTGCGAGCAGGAGCTTCTGTGGCATGGGGTAACGTGCTCGCTCGTCATGCAGCACCGTGCTGACAAAGTACACGGGATGCTCAACGAGGGAGGAGGCATCGGCGACGTCATGTACCTCCTAAGACGAGGGAGCCTCAGGAGCTTTGTCGTCCAGTGGGGCTGTCGTGGCCTCAGGAGCGCCGTCCTGAGGCTGCAGTGCCGTGGCCGGGCGCGGGGCGCGGGGCGTTGCGCTGCAGTTCCGCCCCCATGCACTCTTCTCGGACCGCCACGAGTGTCGCGCTGGCTGAGTGGGGCACGGCGGCCAGGTAAAGCACTAGGGTCTCAAGAGAATGAGGTGCTACCATCACTAGCAGGTTGGTGAGGTACCTCTTGAGGTCTTGGAAGGCTGCTTCGGCCTCGGGAGTCCATTTGAACGGGCCCTTCTTTTTCATCAGTCTAAAGAACGGGAGGGCGCGCTCGCCTAGCTTTGAGATGAAGCGCCCCAGCGAGGTTACGTAGCCCGCAAGCTTCTGCATCTCCTTGAGGGTCTATGACGGGCTCATCCTTTATATCGCCTTGACCTTCTCTGGGTTAGCCTCGATCCCTCCATGTGAAACCAGAAAGCCTAGAAGCTTGCCGGACGGGACGCCGAATACGCACTTCTCTGGATTGAGCTGCAGGTTTACCTTGTGTAGGTTGGCAAACGTTTCTTTCCAATCTTCCACGAGGGTCCTCGCCTCCCGCGACTTGACCACTATGTCATCGACGTACGCCTCGGCATTTCTCCCAAGCTGCGGGCCCACAGTGATGTGCATTAATCGCTGGAAGGTCACGCCGGCATGACCGAACGGCATGCAGGTGTAGCAGTATAACCCGCACGGGGTCAAGAAAGTTGTCTTCTCAACATCCTGCGCCTCCATCTGGATTTGGTGGTAGCCCGAGAAAGCGACCAAGAAGCACAGCAAGTCGTACTCGGTGGTGGAATCGACGATCTGGTCGATGCGTGGAAGGGGGAAAGGGTCGTGAGGGCAAGCTTTGTTGAGGCTCGTCAAGTCGACGTACATGCACTCCTTCCCACCCTTCTTGGGGACAATGACTGGATTGGCCAGCCAATATGGGTGCCACACCTCTTGAATGACTTCGGCCTGTTGCAGCTTGTGAACCTCCAGGATAATGAACAATTGCTTCTCTTGGGCTTGCCGCCGCGACTTCTGCTTCAACAAGCGCGCGCCGGGGCACACCATCAAGTGGTGCTCGATCACTCCTCGCGGGATGCCAACCAAGTCTGTTACCTCCCATGCAAACACGTCCTTGTTTGCACGGAGGAAGCAGACCAGCGCCTCTTCCTGGTCTGGGGGGAGGCTGGTGCCTATGGTGAAGGTGGGGCCTGATCCCCCGTTTTCGTCGACTGGCACCTGCTTCGTCTCGGCCCGTTCTTGGGAGAATAACTTCTTCTTCTTTGCCGGCGCAGCCTCCGGGATCTCCGGAGCTCCCTCCGCGTTCGGTCGCACAGCCGCGGAGGCCTTGAAAGCAAGCTTGAGAGCCATGAGAGCGTCCTTGGTGTCCCCCACCACGGTAAGGACGCCGCTGCTCCCCGGCATCTTCATGACATTGTAGCCGGGGTGAGTCGCTGCCATGAACTTGGCGAGGGCCGGATACCCGAGAATGGCATTATATGGGAGGCCGATGCGGGTGACTTCGAAGTCGATGAGCTCGGTGCGGTAGTTGTTGCGCATGCCAAAGGTGACGGGGAGGCTGATCTACCCCAGAGGAAAGGTGGATCCGTCGGTGACCCTCGAGAAAGGCTTGGTGGGGAGGAGCCGGTCATAAAGCACATGAAGCAGGCCGAAGGCCTCCATGCAGAGGACATTGAGACTAGCGCCACCCTCGATAAGGGTCCTAGTGACGGCAACTTTGTAGATAGTGGGGGTGCAGAGCATGGGGAGCGCCCCGACGCTGACCATGGTCTTGGGGTGGTCCCTGGACTCGAAGACGAGGTCGGCCTCGGGCGCCGCCCAGCCTGGAGGAGATCCCCACCGCAACTGGGCAGCCCCCATCTGCCAGAAGAGCTGCTTGGCGTCGCGGCTTGAAGTGGGCGCCTGTGACCTGCCGAGGATGGCCGCAACGACGTGGGGCGCCGGTGTCGCGAAGCGCGTGATGAAGAGGCCGCACAGCCCTTCCCAGGAGGTCACTGAAGATTCCGGCGGGTTGAGCAGCCAGGAACAAGGCACGCCTGTGAGAGCCATAGGGAGCTAGTTTGCCATGACCTCGTCGTCACCGATCGCCGCCCAGATGGCCTCCGCGTACACTCGGAGAAACTCCGCGGGGTCCACTGCGTCGTCGTACCGCGATGGCAACTCCGACCTGAACTTCGGCGGCCACTACACCTGTCATAAGGCGGGGGAGAAAGTTCATAGGCCCGCGATGCCTCCGAACGCGCCTGGCGGCCCGGCGGGTGGATCAGCACCTGCCATGAGAGCCACGCGGCATGGGTGGAGCGCGGCTGATGAAGAAGCAAATCCTCGACATGCCCCTACCTGGCGCGCCAAATGTCAGATTCAGGGCTCCGCAGACCCAAGGAAGGTTCAAACTATGGGGTGTGTGCAAACAACTCAGCCTCTCCAGTCGACCAACTCGTCACCCCCATGGCCTAGCTCGATGAACAAGGAAGAAGATGGACATAGCGGTTTACCCAGGTTTGGACCACCTTACGGTGTAAGACCCTACTCCTGCTTTTTGTGGATCAGCCTCGGTAGGGGTTGAGGATGAACTAGTACAAGGAAGAAGAACCTCGCGAGGTTTGCTCGGGTGAGGGAGTGAGTTGAGTATTGGATCTCATCGGCCAGGCCCCCTTCTACGGTGGTGGCTAACCTATATTTATAGTGGCCTCGGTCCTCTTCCCCCAAAGCGTAGGCGCGAAGGGATCCCACAGTGGCCAATTTGAAAGGGGGCAAGTTGTACATCTTATCCCGATGGAAGGTGGTCTTCGCCTGCAAAGCTTCTGGTCGTGACGCCGTGGTGGGCTCGGCGATGACATATGTCCTGCCGGTCTTGGTCTTGTAGCACGAGAATGGAAACCTTTGGGCGATTCCTCGGGATCCCGCGCCCGCGCTTGCCTCCTTAGCACCAAAGAGGAAACATGCTACCCTGCGCCCACTGGCGCCCGCCTGGCCTTGGCCGTCATGGCTTGCGTCACCTCAACCTCATGAGGTGGGCACCTACATAGAAATTTCTGCTCCTCGGGAGCCAGCTTGGGGAGGCCGCTTCCTCCGGAGGTCTTAATGTCGCCTGCCTCACGAGGCTTGGCCCATCGTGAGGGTCTTATCTTGAAGGTGTTGTAGATGGGCCGTACCAGGCCATTGATAGAGCCACGCCATGGGCCGCAGGCAGACAAGTCTGGGTACCCTGGTTCCCAGAACGCCGACAGAGGGGTCACTGATGGATCACTAACCAACCTATACTAAGCATATAGGATAAACAGGTAAGTAACAATAGCAGGTAAAAAAATCAGGCTATGCATCAGAGTAGAAGTAGTCAAATACAGTAGCAAATTCTAATGCAAGCAAGAGAGAGAAGGAATGGGTGATATAGGAATGGTCAAGGGGGTTTTGCTTGCCTAGAAGCTCTGCGGAATGGGGCTGATCGTCGGTGTGTAGGCGTACCCGAGAGTAGCGTCGGTCTCGGTGTCTACCGGAGAGAAGAGGTGGAAGAAACAATAAATATAACTCAAACAAATGCATCACAATGCATGATATGGCAATATGTAGTGCTAGGGCTTACCTAACATAGTGCTACACGATACAGACAGAGCAGGAAACCATCTGGGAATGTTTTCCCGGTGATTGGCAGTTTTTGGATAGACGAATTGGAGGGGAACGTCCGCGTTCATAAGGTTAGATGCATGTGACAAATGATTGATTGTTATTTATCTGGTTGAATCTTTTATGATTGAGAGGATTGTCCTCTAAGAGTGCCAAGAAGGATTTTGTCCTACTGTGTGCATGCAATGCTCTCCTTCAAATACTATGGATGCCGAGACTTATGTCTTTTTGATCCAAAAGGCTAAGAATTACATTATGGTTTGCTTGCTTCAGAGAAACCCGAACTTCAAAGTGTTTGGGATAGTTATGTGATATTCTTGGAACTGAAAATTGTTTTCAGAACAAACAAAGAGACATGATATCTAAAGAAGTGTTTTGTTTGCATGTTCTGGTGAAGCGTTCAACTATGTGTGAGGCTAAAATGTGTAAGATCCAGAAGAACACCAATCATGAGTTGATGGTGAGAACTTAAAGAGAAAGAACAAAACCAAAGGATGTAATGAGACTTACATGCCTAGGGAAGTTTGGGCCTCACGTCACTCTTAAAATATTACATGATTCTTTTGTTGAGTGGGAGAAATATTGAAAGTAAAACTATAAGATGTTTAAAGGCAGAAAGAAAAGAAGACTGTAATGTCTAGCTCAGGTACGAATGTCATACAAGTTATAACATGTAGAGAAAGTCGGTCAAGTAAAGTGTGATTCTTAAGAATTATGATTAAATTGTTAAACTCTAGATTCTTCGGGAATTGTACAGACTCGATTGCATATTGTTGCAAATCGATGCAAAAATTACTATGGCCTAATGACCAACAAATTAATGATGTTAAAATATGTGTTCGAAATTTTGTAAAAGTTATGATACTTTTTCATCAACATATTACTTCTCAATTTATTGGCATAACTCATTTTAGAGTTTTGTACACTCTAGCCCATTGCGTCGAAGTTGCAAGGAGGTTGTTCATAAGAGAACAATAATTGTTCAATGTAATGAACAAAAGGGCCATACGCCTATTGTGAATAGGATGTAAGTTATGAATATTGATGGTAGAATTGAACATCCAAAACACTGACGCTAAAGATATAAGACTAAAAGAATTCCACATATGTGTTGCACTGCATTTAGTCACATTGGAGAAACCCGCATGGAGAAATTCCGTAGTGATGGATTTTCGAGTCATATGATTCCGAATCATCTGACACTTGCAACTTTCGTCCAAATAGTGAAGTAAACTAGAATACCGTTTACCGGACATAAAGAACGTGCAACAAAATAATTGGAAATGTGCATATTGATGTATGTATTCCTATAAGTGTTCTTATAAGCAGTGGATTTATCTATCTTCAAGGATGACTCAAGTAGATATTTATAATTACAAATTGAGACATAAATCTAGATTTTTTGGAAATGTTTCAATAGATTTTCATAATGTAGTAGAAATTATTTTAACAAGAAAATTATGTTTCTACATTGGATTGCGATGACCCACAAGTATAGGGGATCAATCGTAGTCCTTTCAATAAGTAAGAGTGTTGAACCCAACGAGGAGCGGAAGGACATGACAAGTGGTTTTCAGCGAGGTAATTTCTGCAAGCACTCAAATTGTCGGTAACAGGTAGTTTGATAGTAAGATTATTTGTAGCAAGTAACGAGTAACAACAGTAATAATAAGTGCAGCAAGGTAGCCCAATCCTTTTTGTGTCAAAGGATAGGCCGAAACGGTCTCTGAAAATAAGTAAAGCGTTCTCGGGGACACACGGGAACTTCATCTAGTCACTTTCATCATGTTGGCTTGATTTGTGTTTCCTACTTTGATAATTTTATATGTGGGTAGACCGGTGCTTGGGTGTTGTTCTTACTTGAACAAGCCTCCCACTTATGATTAACCCCTCTCGCAAGCATCCACAACTACGAAAGAAGAATTAAGATAAAATCTAACCATAGCATTAAACATGTGGATCCAAATCTGCCCCTTACAAAATAGCGCATAAACTAGGGTTTGAGCTTCTATCACTCTAGCAACCCATCATCTAATAACTACTCCACAATGCATTCCCTTAGGCCCAAACATGGTGAAGTGTCATGGAGTCAACGTTCACATAACATCACTAAGGGAATCACAACATACATATCATCAAAATATCAAATGAATATCAAATTCACATGATTACTTGCAACATGAGTTCTCCCGTGTCCTCAAGAACAAAAGTAACTACTCACACAACATATTCATGCTCAAGATCAGAGGGATAATAAATATCATAATGGATCTGAATATATATTCTTCCACCAAATAAACCGGCTAGCATGAACTACAAGATGTAATCAAGACTAGTAGTCACCCACAGGTACCAATCTGAGGTTTTGATACAAAGATTGAACACAAGAGATGAACTAGGGTTTAGAGATGAGATGGTGCTATTGAAGGTGTTAATGCAGAATGGTCCTCCCAAGGTGAGAGGGTTGTTGGTGATGACGATGGCTTCAATTTCCCCCTCCCGGAGGGAAGTGTCCCCGGCAGAGTCGCTTCGCCCAAGAGCAAAAGTGCTCCTGCCCAAGTTCCACCTCGAGACGGCAGCGCTCCATCCCGAAAGACCCCTCCTTATTTTTTTCTAGGCCAATAGACCTTACGTACCAGAAGATGGGCACCAGAGGTGGGCCAGGAAGCCCACTACCCACGAGGGCGCGCATGGCGAGTAGGCGCGCACTGGTGCCTAGTGGGCGCCTGGGTGGCCTCCTCCAATATTTATTTTCTTCGGTATTTTTTATATATTCCAAAATAATTCTCCATAAAATTTCAGCTCATTTAGAGATGTGCCGAATAGGTATCTCTGACATAGCTTTTTCAGGTCCAGAATTCCAGCTGTCGGTATTCTCCCTCTTTGTGTAAACCTTGCATATTATGAGAGAAAAGGCATTAGAATTACTCCATAAAGTGTTATATTGAATAAAAACACTATAAATAATAGTAGGAAAGCATGATGCAAAATGGACGTATCAATTCCCCCAAGCTTAGACCTTGCTTGTCCTCAAGCGAAAGCCGATATCGAAAATCATGACCACATGCTTAGAGAGAGAGGTGTCGATAAAAACAAAATACGGACATAGTAGCATCATGCTTATTATAGAGCACTAAACTTTATTATAGAACTTCTTGTGAGCAAGTAACAATTCATCACAACATCGAAGTATAAAGCATAAACTTTATTGAAAACCAACAAACTATGTTCTCAGTCAATTTTGCAATTGCAATTCATCAAAGTTACAGGAAGGGTCTCGTATCGGAGCCTTTTGGCAAGTCCACATACTCAACCATCATTTAATCTTCTATGATTCCTGACACTCACAACATATATATGGAGCAAAAAGTTTCAGCCAGACAAATAGAAAGATAGGGGCTTATAGTTTCGCCTCCCAACTTATTCACCTCAAGGGTGATGTCAACAATAATCTCATGATTACTCATATCCAACTGGATATATGTACCTAGATCTTCCCCCCCCCCACATGATGCTTGCAAAAGATAAAATAAGGAATAGAGGAGAACACTTTGACTCTTGCATAAAAAGTAAATACATAAAAGTAAAAGATAGGCCCTTCGCAGAGGGAAGTAGAGGTTGTCATGCACTTTTTGTTTTTGGATGCACAAGCTCTTATTGCAAAAGAACGTCATGTTATATTGCCCCTTATGATAGCAACCTTTATTATGCAGTCCATTTCTTTTATTACTTTGCCATCACAAGTTCGTACAACGCATATTTTCCCTTACACTAAAAGATCATACACATTTAGAAGCAATTTTTATTGCCTTATGCACCGATGAAAACTTACTTGAAGGATATTATTCAATCCATAGGTAGGTATGGTGGACTCTCTTGAGATTGGGTTTAAGGATTCTGGATGCACAAGTAGTATCTCTACTTAGTGTGGATTTTTGTCTAGCAAAGATATTGAGCAAGCACCACATGTTGGAAGATCTATGACAATATAAATTATATGTGAATATGAACAAACATAAATCATTACGTTGTCTTCCTTTTCCAACGTCAACAATTTGGCATAAAATATTTAATGGGGGCTCACAATCATAAAAGATGTCTAAGACAGTATATTTGCATGTGAATCTTACCTTCCCTTATTAATTCTTTCATGATTGCATCATTGACCAATGCTATGTTTGTCAACTCGTAAGAAATTTAACCACTTATACTTTTCCTTATGTAATGTCATTACTTTCCATAAGATGAGCATATGATCTTTTTCATTATTTTCTTCATTTTGATTGAAACAAGAAGGTAAAGAAGCAAAAATTCGAACTAAACTTTATTATATTATTCTCACTCGATTACATAGCTAGATAGATCACGAAACTAGCACTCAAAAATAAATCATACTAAACTTTTATTTAACCGAATCACGAAATAACTACGGATCGAGCTAAGAACGGTAAAGATAATAAAAGTGATGGTGATACGATACCGGGGCATCTCCCCCTAGCTTGGCACAAGCCAAGGGGAGTGCCCATACCCGTGTGCTTTGGTCTCCTTCTTTGGTGATGGTGGTGGTGACGAGGCATTCTTCTTTTTTAACTTATGCTTGAGGAAAAAATTCTCTTCCCTCAAGTCATCATTACCTTGTTCAAGCTTCAATATCTTTTTGCATAAAGCCGCCTTGCTTTCATATAGAAAACGATACGAGATAAATTGAACCTTAGATTTACTTGATCCGTTCGGAAGGCTTAACTTCTTGAGTTCCACGTGCATGTCTTCAGGTTGAGGTAGTGGGACTTCATCCTCATCCAAGCTGTCCTCCCTTGTTATCTCCACGCCGGTGACTTCTTCCTCCTCGGTGGACCATAGGTAGTGATAAATCTCCCCAAAGATCTTTGGATCTACAACATAATGGGAGGTATAGCTCTCTCCATCTGAATCTTGAGATGACATATTTGCAGATCTGACAGGAAAACAGCACGAAACAAGAACAGAGGATTTCTCCACGATACGGTGGTCAAATCTTCCGGGGGTATATATAAAGAATTTTTATCTTGGGAAACGAGTATACTATAGGAAAACGGAGTCGGGAAGGTGCCTGAGGGGCCCAGGCGCACCCTGGTGCCTAGTGGGCACCTGGGTTGCCTTCCCAGGTGTTTCTTATTTTATTTTATTTTCTAATATTCCAAAGCTGACAGAAAATATTTTTGCGGAATTTTTGGAGTCGGTTTACTTACCGTATCACGTACTTCTTCCTTTTCAGGGTTCTGGAGTGTTATGGAACGTCTCTTTTATGTATTCCTCCGGTGTCATGGTTTGAATAATATTAGTTTCAACATTAATAGGTGTACCTGAAATATAGTGCTTAATTCTTTCCCCATTGACCACCTTTGGATTAGTGCCTTCAGCATTACTGATCTTGATGGCTCGAGAGCGATAAACTTCTTTGATGATATATGGCCCTTCCCACTTGGAGAGAAGTTTTCCTGCAAAAAATCTAAAATGAGAATTGTACAATAGAACATGTTCACCAACTTTGAATTCCCGCTCTGGGATTCTTTTGTTATGCCATCTTTTAACTTTTTTTGAATAGTTTGGCATTTTCATAGGCTTGGGTTCTCCATTCATCTAGTGAGCTAATATCAAATAACCTCTTTTCAACGGCAAGTTTGAAATCATAATTGAGTTCCTTAACTGCCCAATATGCTTTATGTTCTAACTCAAGAGGCAAATAACAAGCTTTTCCATAAACCATTTTATATGGAGACATACCATGGGATTTTTATAAGAAGTTCTATAAGCTCATGGTGCATCATCAAGTTTCTTAGACCAATTTTTCCTAGATCTGTTAATAGTCTTTTTTAATATAAACTTTATTTCTCTATTGCTAAGTCCAACTTGACCACTAGATTGAGGGTGATAAAGGGATGCAATTCTATCGTTGACATCATATTTCGCAAGCAATTTATAGAAAGCACCATGGATAAAATGTGAACCACCATCAGTCATTAAATATCTAGGGACTCCAAACCTCGAGAAAATAACTTCTTTAAGAATTTTAATGCAGGTGTTGATCAGCACTGCTAGTTGGAATAGCTTCTACCCACTAAGTTACATAATCATCAGCAACCAAAATATGTGTGTACCCGTTAAAGGATGGAAAAGATCCCATATAATCAAATCCCCAAACATCAAATGGTTCAATAACAAGTGAATAATTCATAGGTGTTTCCTGACGTCTACCAATATTACCAATTCTTTGACATTCATCACAAGATAAGACAAACTTACAGGTATCTTTGAAAAGAGTACGCCAATAAAAACCTGATTGTAATACCTTGCGTGCAATCCTATCTCCCGCATGATGCCCCCCGCAGGCTTCGGAATGACATTTCCATAGGATTTATTCCAGCTCATGCTCAGGTATACAACATCTAATAATACCATCTACTCCCTCTTTATACAGATGTGGGTCATCCCAAAAGTAATGTCTTAAATCATAGAAGAATTTTTTTTCTTTTGTTGTTATGTGAAACTAGGTGGTATAAATTTAGCAACAATATAGTTAGCATACCCTGCATACCAAGGAGTGTTATGAGAAGCATTTATGACAACTAATTGTTCATTAGGGAAACTATCATCAATAGGTAGTGGGTCATCAAGAATGTTTTCTAACCTAGACAAGTTATCAGCTACGGGGTTCTCAACTCCTTCCCTATCAGTGATGTGTAAGTCAAACCCTTGTAACAAAAGAACCCACGTAATGAGTCTAGGTTTAGCATCTTTCTTTTAAATGAGAAATTTAATACCAGCATGATCAGTGTGAACAATTACTTTAGAATCAACTGTGTAAGATCTGAATTTATCACAGGCGAACACAACTGCTAGAAATTCTTTTTCAGTAGTAGCATAATTTGTTTGGGCACTATCTAGAGTCTTACTAGCATAATGGATAACATTTAATTTTGTATCAACTCTTTGTCCTAGAACAGCACCAACATCATAACCACTAGAATCACACGTAATTTTAAAAGGCAAGTTCCAATCAGGTGGTTGAACAATAGGTGCAGAAGTTAAGGCTTTCTTAAGTGTTTCAAAGGCTTCTACACAATCATCATCAAAAACAAATGGAATATTCTTTCGAAAGAGATTGGCAAGAGGCCTAGAAATTTTACAGAAGTCTTTAATAAACCTCCTATAAAAACCAGCATGACCAAGGAAACTCTGAATACCTTTAGTATCTTTTGGACATGGCATTTTGTCAATTGCATCAACCTTAGCTTTATCCGCCTAAAGACCTCGTTCAGAAATTGTGTGCCCCAAGACAATACCTTCATTCACCATAAAGTGGCACTTCTCCCAATTCAAGACAAGATTAGTTTGATGACATCTCTGCAAAAACTCGATCAAGGTTGCTTAAGCAACCACCAAAAGAAGTACCATAAACGGAAAAGTCATCCATGAAAACCTCAACAATCTTTTCACAAAAGTCAGAGAATATAGCGGTCATACATCTTTGAAAGGTAGCAGGTGCATTGCATAAACCAAAAGGCATACGTATATAAGCATAAGTTCCAAAAGGGTAAGTAAAAGTGGTTTTCTCTTGATCAGGTTGTGATACACGTATTTGAAAGAAACCAGAATATCCATCAAAAAAGAAAAAGTGTGTGTGCTTAGATAGTCTTTCTAACATTTGATCAATAAAAGGTAGAGGGTAATGATCCTTTCTAGTAGCTTTATTTAATTTTCTAAAATAAATTAGCATTATATAACAAGTAACAATTATTTGTGAATAAGTTCATTTTTGTCATTAGGAACAACAATAATACCTCCTTTCTTAGGAACACAGTGAACATGGCTTAGCCATCTACTATCAGCTATGGGATAAATTATATATGCTTCCAAAAGCTTTAATATTTCAGTTCCTACCACTTCCTTCATCTTAGGATTTAATCATCGTTGATGATCAACAACGGGTTTAGCATCAGGTTCCATATTAATCTTATGCTGACAAAGAGTGGGACTAATGCCCTTAAGATCATCTAGAGTGTATCCAATAGCAGCTCGGTGCTTCCTCTGAGTTTTTAATAATCTTTTATCTTCATGCTCTGTAAGGTTAGCACTAATAATAACAGGATATTTCTTCTTTTCATCTAGATAAGCATATTTGAAAGCACGAGGTAATTGTTTCAATTCAAACACAGGATCACCCTTAGGTGGAGGAGGACCTCCTAAAGTTTTCAATAGGCAAATTATGTTTGAGAATAGGTTGTTGTTCAAAGAACATCCTATCTATTTCATTTCTTTCATGCAAGTGCATATTATTTTATTGGCCGGGCAAATATTGTTCTAGTGGATCAGTAGGAGGTACGGCAATAGAAGGAAGACCAATTATTTCATCCTTACTAGGCAATTCTTTATCATGGAGTTTCCTACGAAACTTAATCCTTACTAGGCAATTCTTTATCATGGGGTTTCCTACGAAACTTAGAGAAATTAAACTCATGGGACACATCACCAAAGTTAACACTGACGGTTTCTTTCTCGCAATCTATCTTAGCATTAACAATGTTCAAGAAAGGTCTACCAAATATATTGGGAAAAAGTCATCTTGTGCGGAATCAAGAACTAGAAAATCAGTAGGGTATTTTATTTTTCCACACAAGACTTCGACATCTCTAACAATCCCAAGTGGTGTGATAGTATCTCTATTAGTAAGTTTAATAGTAACATCAATATCTTCTATTTCACCGAGTGCTATATCATTCATAATTTCTTGGTATAGAGTAAAACGAATAGCATTGACACTAGCACCCAAATCACATAAACCATGATAACAATGATCTCCTATTTTAACTGAGACAACAGACATGCCAACAACGGGCTTATTCTTACCTTAAGTGTCTGGTTTGGCAATTCTAGCAGCTTCATCACAGAAATAAAGAACATGCCCATCAATATTATCGAACAAGAGATCTTTAATCATAGCAATACTAGGTTCTACTTTAATATGTTCAGAGGGTCTGGGTGCTCTAATATTACTTCTATTAACCACGGTTGAGACTTTAGCATGCTCCTTTATCCTAACAGGGAAAGGTGTTTTTTTCAATATAAGTAGTAGGGACAACTTGGTCAACATTGTAAATGATAGTTTCATCTTTGACTATGACTGGCTCCTTAATCTTTTCTTTAATAGGGGGTGATATTTAAACCACTTCTCCTTAGGGAGATCAACATGAGTAGCAAATGATTCACAAAAGGAGGCTACTATCTCAAAGTCAAGTCCATACTTAGTGCTAAACTTATGGAAAGCATCGGTATTCATAAAGATTTAACACAATCAAACTCAAGCTTTATACCTGACTCTTTACCTTCGTCAGGTTCCCAATCTTCACAGTTGCGTTTAATTCTTTCCAAAAGATGCCACCTGAATTCAATAGTCTTCTTCATAAAAGTACCAGTACAAGAAATATCAAGCATGGATTGATCATCACGAGAAAACCGAGCATAAAATTTTTGTATAATAATTTCTCTTGAGAGCTTGTTAGAATCAGGGCTCCGTGGACCCAAACAAGGTTCAAACTCTAGGGCGTGTCCAAAGATCTAGCCAAGTTGCAGTCTCAAGCTCACCGCGTCATGGCTTGGCCTCGTTGAGTTCGTGCCAGCGGGGAAAGGAGATGAACACGGAGATTTACCCAGGTTCGGGCCACCTTGCGGTGTAAAACCCTACTCTTGCTTTGTGGTGGATTGCTTCACGAGGAGGATGAGGATGAACAGTACAGTGGGTGAGCTGCCTCATGAGGGTTCGGAGGGTGAGAATGAATCGGTCTTTGTCCGCTCCCTCTCTACGGCGGAGACTAGCCTATATTTATGCTAGGCCCAGTTCTCTTCCCTCATAACTTAGGTGGGAAGGAATACCATAGTGGCCAATTTTGAAGGGGGGCAATACTGCATCTTATCCTGATGAAAGGTGGTCTTCGCCTGCAAAGCTTCTGGTCGTAACACAGTGGTGGGCTCGACGATGACATCCGTCCGGCCGAGCTCATGGTCTTGGTCTTGTTGCACCGGAATGGAAACCTTAGGGGAATCCCTTGGGAACCCGCGTACGTCCTTGCCTCCTTAGCAAGAAAGAGGAAACTTTCCTGGACTGTGCCCGCTGGTGCCCGCCTGGCCTAGGTCGTCATGGCTCACGTCATGGCAAGCCTCGTGAGGTGGGATACCTACATAGAGATATCCGCTCCCCGAGAGGCACGCTCAGGGAGCTGCTCCACGAGAGGTCTTGGCGTTGTTCTCCTCGCGAGGCTGGGGGGCCCCCGCGAGGGTCTTGGCTTGGGGTCTTGCAGCTGGACCGTACCGGGCCATTGATGAAGTCATGCGTTGGGCCGCAGGCAGGCAGGTATGGGTACCCCCGATCCCAAAATGCCGATTGTAGCCCCCGGGCCCAAGGTACGCTCGGCCTGGCCTCGAAGCGAAGGCAATGAGTGAAGGGCAAAGTGACGCGAGCCCCAATTGCCTGCGGGCCAAGATCAACGTGCGGCGCATGATGAGGCGCGGACGCCTCCACTTCTCCACGTCGCCTCGGCAACTGCCCAGACTAACAAAAGTCTGGCGTGCGGCACGGGGTCATCATTGCTCGTCCTCACCTAGCTCCCGATCCCCTCCTCTAGACAGAAGCTCCTCCAGATCCAATCACACCGTCGTCCCTCTCTTCTTTCCTCGCCAGCGTCGACGACTCCCCGAATGGCCGCCGGGAAATCAAAGCCCACGTTCCAGGTTGTGACCCCCTCATCTCTTCCACCGGCGCTCGCCCCGTGCTCCCGCTGACGGCGGGCGACAAGAATGAGTGGGGCGAGACCCTGGTTTGGGCCGGCTCTGTGGAGCAGAGCACCTTGGCGAAGAAGGCCTACCCCTTCTTCCTCCATAGCATCTTCTCAGGGCTTGTGCCGCACCTCTCGGAGTTCTTTCCACCTCCAGCCCAACTCCATTCTCCTCCTGTCCATCTTCGCCTTCTACTACGAGGCCTTCGTGGGTGTGAGACCTCGGTGGATATCTTCCGCCACTACTTTAGCTTGCGATTCCACGACTGGGAGGAGTGATTCGCGTGCGTCTCCTTCGTCGCAGTCCAGAAGGGAAATTTTCTCCTGAAAGCCGGGAAGAAGGTGGAAGGCTTCTGGCACTGCTGGGTCTTCCTGGGCGTCCAGGGTTCCGATACGCTCCTAGAGCTTTCGGCGGGGATACCAACGCAGATCCCGGAGTGGGGCTCTGCGAAGCTCACCGACCCACGCGCGCAGCCCATCCTAGAGAGGATAGCCTCGGATATGGAGGCCAAGGTGTTGATGGGGGCAATGATCATGAAGGAGTTCTTGACGCAGCGCTTGGCGCTGTTGCAATCGTAGTCCAAGCCCCTGTGGGAGTACCAGGGCGTGAGGGGCGATATAAGGCCGCGCCCTGTCGGCCTGACATGTGAGGAGGTGGACACGGCCTTGATCGCCCTGCTCGGCTGCATTCCGGGGGACGTCCCCGAGGTCTATGCCCCATTATACCGCCGCGACAACAGGGAGGATCTGGTTACCGCCATGCCCGCCTTCAACGACTGGGGCTCGAGCCGTCCAACTGACCCAAATCCCCTGTGATGCTGTCTTCCAGCAACAACGACAACGAGGAGGATTCGAAGGAGACCAAGGATGACGACCTGGAGGAGGCATCCACCCCCACCCCCCCGCGTCGTAGCACGACCTTCTCCACAACCTTGAAGATGTTGACAATGCCGACGAGCCGCCAGCCACGGACTTCCCGCACTTCGTCAGGGTCCCTAGGCGGCCAGAGCACGCTCCGCGGACGAGGCATCATCTGGCTCGGTGGCCTCAGGCAGGGCGCGGTAGCACCCCCTCCGAGGGGCTCCCCACTGATAGACCTCTAACGTATCTATAATTTTTTATTGTTCCATGCTGTTATATTATCATTCTTGGATGTTTTGCAATCATTTTATAGCAACTTTATATCATTTTTTGGGAAACCTATTGACATAGTGCCCAGTGCCAGTTGTTGTTTTTTCTTGTTTTTCACTTCATAGAAAAAGAATACCAAACAGAGTCCAAACGCAGCGAAACTTTTTGGAGAAATTTTCCGGGCTAGAAGACACAGGATGGGCCAAAGAAGTACCACAGGGGTGCCCCGAGGGGGCACAACCCACCTGGGCGTGCCCTGGTGGGTTGTGCCCACCTCGGTGGCCTCCCGCGCTGCCTCTTCGCTCTATAAATACCCCAGTGTTCCAAAAACATAGGGGAGTCGACGAAACACAATTCTAGCCGCCGCAAGTTCCAGAACCATGAGATCCAATCTAGACACCATCATGGAGGGGTTCATCATCCTCACTGGTGCCTCTCCGGTAATGCGTGAGTAGTTCATTCTAGACCTACGGGTCTGTAGGCAGTAGCTAGATGGCTTGCTCTCTCTCTTCTGATTCTCAATACAATGGTCTCTTGGAGATCTATTTGATTTAACTCTTTTTGGCGGTGTGTTTGTTGGGATACGATGAACTTTGAGTTTATGACCAGATCTATATTTTTATACATGAAAGTTATTTGTGTCTTCTTTGGATCTCTTATATGCATGATTACTTATAGCCTCGTATTTCTTCTTTGAATCTTTGGTTAAGTTAGGCTAACTAGATCGATTTTTCTTGCCATGGGAAGAGGTGCTTTGTGATGTGTTTGATCATATGGTGCTCAATCCTAGTGAAAGATGGACATGTATTATTCCTATTAAGGGTAACAAGATGGGGTCTATTCCTACATGAATAGATCTTCTCTACATCATGTCATCGTTCTTATTGCATTACTCGATTTCTCCATCAACTTAATACACTAGATGCATGCTGGATAGCGGTCGATGTGTGGAGTAATAGTAGTAGATGCAGGCAGGAGTCGTTCTACTAATCTTGGACGTGATGCCTATATAATGATCATTGCATGGATATTGTCATAATATTTGAAGTTCTATCAATTGCCCAACAGTAATTTGTCTACCCTCCGTATGCTATTTTCTCAAGAGAAGCCACTAGTGAATTCTACGACCCCCGTGTCTATTTTCTCGTCATATATGTTCAGACCTATGTTGCTATTTGCCTTTCTATTTATTTGCATCTTTTATTTTCAGATATATATTATCATAAACCCAAAAGTACCTTGCTGAATTTTATTTGCCGTTATTTTATTTGCATCTACCATATTATATCTCTACCAATCTTTTATTCGGGGGATTGACAACCCCTCTTACGCGTCGGGTTGCAAGTATTTGTTCTTTGTGTGCAGGTACCATTTACATAGTGTTGCTTGTTTCTCCTACTGGTTCGATAAACTTGGTTTCATCACTGAGGGAAATACCTGTCGTAGCTGTGCTGCATCATCCCTTCCTCTTCGGGGAAAACTGACGCGGACACGAGCCATCAACAAAGGATTTCTGGCACCGTTGCCGGGGAGACATCATCAACATATATCAGGAAAATATCATCTGCTTGCAATTTACATTATTTGCCATTTGCCTCTCATTTTCACCTCCACCACTTCACAAAAGTTTGTCGTTTTGTTCGCCCCTTTTTCGTTTGTCGTTTTCTCGTCAGGTCTGTTTTTGTGTGCAATCTCGTTTTCGTAGTCATGATGCTTTAGAGAAAATATTATGATGTTCCTTACCCCAATATTTTGCTTGAAATTGAGAAAAGTACTAAGGAATATATGACTACGCAATTTGAGCACAATAAATATTTTACCGAAGAACTGTAAGAACACTCTGTTGTGTTGGATGCTATAACAAAACAACTTGATGATATTAGCAGGGAAGTTTTTAATCTCCAATCTAAGTATGCTTTTGCTGAAAGTTTGCTAGGCAAAATATCCGATGCACAAGCTACCGTAGTAAATCAAATGGCCGCTAAATCAATCTTGTTAGAAGATAAAAGTGATGAAGATCTTATAGTGATTGGTGTTTCTTCTATTCATTCCTTATTTAGTAATATTAAAATTGATGATAAAGGAACTGAAGAAGAGTCAACTTTATTAAGAAGGCGTCCAGTTATTTTGGAGGGTGAAAATCTTGTTGAGAAAATTGATAAAAGTGGGTTTGAGGCCACAACTTTAACTAGTGATGTGCCCACTCTTTTGGATTGCAAAGACTTTAATTATGATAGTTGCTCTTAGATTGATTGTATTTCTTTGTTGCATTCCATGATTAATTAACATCATGCTTATGAATAAAATAAAGCTTTTACTAAACATATTGTTGATGCCATGATGAAAGCCTTTGAAGAAAAGTTGGAATTAGAGATTTCAATTCCTAGAAAATTACATGATGAATGGGAACCTACTATCAAAGTCAAGACAAAAAATTATGAGTGTTTTTCTTTATGTGATTTGGGTGCTAGTGTTTCCACCATTCCGAAATCTTTATGTGATGTGCTTGGTCTTACCGATATCGAAGAATGTTCTCTTAATTTGCACTTGACGGATTCTACTATTAAAAAGCCTATGGGAAGAATTAATGATGTTCTTATTCTTGCAAATATGAATTATGAGCCCATAGATTTTATTGTTCTTTATATTAATTGCAATCCGTCTTGTCTAATTATTCTTGGTAGACCGTTTTTACTCACTATAGGTGCCGTGATTGATAGGAAAGAAGGGAATATTAAATTTCAATTTCCTTTGAGAAAGGGATGGAACACTTCCCTACAGCAAGAATTAAGCCACCATATGAATCAATCATGAGGGCATCCTATGGACCCAAAACCAAAGATGACAATACATGAATCTATGTGTTATGCCTAGCTAGGGGCATAAAACGATAACACTTGTTGGGAGGCAACCCAATGAATAAAATTGATGTTTGTGTTTTTCTTTCTGTTCTTGAGTGTTTGCACAATTATGCTATTGTTATGATTGTGTTTTTATGTTTTAATTAGTGTTTGTGCCAAGTAAAGCCTTTGGGATCATGTTGGGTGATAGTTGACTTGATCGTGTTAAATAACAGAAACTTTGTGCGCCAGTAAAAGAATTGTTCAAAATCACAGAAACGTGATAAAATTCTGAATTTTTTTACGCAAGATTGATATACAAATTGCCCATGTTGTACTAAATTTTCAGAATTTTTGGAGTTACAGAAGTATACGAAGTTTTCAGATTGCTACAAACTATTCTTTTTTTGACAGATTATGTTCTCTTTGCATTGTGTGCTTATTTTGATGAATCTATGGAATTTATCGGGGGGTATAAGCCATAGTAAAGTTGAAATATAGTAGATACAATGCAAAAATAAAATATGAATGGGTTTCCAACAGTACTTAGAGTGGTGATTTGCTTTCTTATACTAACGGATCTCACGAAGGTTTTGTTAAGTTTTGTGTGATTCAAGTTTTCAAGTTTTGGGTGAGATCACGATGGATGAAGGAATAAGGAGTAAGAAGAGCAGAAGCTTGGGGATGCTACCGCACCCCAAGGTAATATTCAAATATGAACAAGCAACTAAGCTCGGGGATGGCCCGAGTGGCATCCCCTCTTTCTTCTAACGACCATCGGTATTTTACTTGAAGCTACATTTTTATTCATCACATATCATGAGTTTTGCTTGGAGCGTCTTGTATGATATGAGTCTTTGCTTGTTTTTCTTTTTAGTTTGTGTCAAGTATCCTTGCTGAACACACCTATTTGAGAGAGCGAAAATTATGCTATGCTTTTTTTGAATTGCTCTATGTGCTTCGCTTAAAAATTTTGAGCTATGGAATTGCTCTAGTGCTTCACTTATATCTTTTTGAGAACGGTGTGCTTTAATATTTTTGAAGAAATGCTCTCATGCCCCACTTAGATTTATTTGAGAGTTAGTAAATTTTTGAAGAAATTCTCTCATGCTTCACTTATATTATTTTGAGATACAAAAACATTTATGCTCATGTTCTTCACTTAAAAATTTGTTTGAGCTATGAAAAGCAACATATGAAACTAGTTCCAAAGTGATAGATATCCAAGGAGGATATAATAAAAACTTTCATGAAGATCATTAGACAAAATAAACTTAATTCTTTGTAATAGTTTTGAAATATGATGATAATGATACATGAGTTATGTTGATGAGTAATTATGCTTTAGTAAGAATATTGGTGTTAAGGTTTGTGATTCCCTATGCAAGCACGAAAGCCAATAGTTATGCAATAAAATTACATCCTACTTGTGGTGCATTATTCGGTGTTAGTTATGCTCAATGATCGCTTATTAGATTTTTTGTTTCTTGGTTGGATGCTTCTCAATCTTTTTGCTAGCCTTCACTTGTACTAAGTAGAAATACTACTTGTGCATGCAAAAACCTTAAACCCAGTTTGCCATATGAGTCCACCATACCTACCTATATGCGGTATTTCCGTGCCGTTCTAAGCAAATTTGTGTCGGTGTACAAAAGTAGGGGTCCCTTTTTGCACCCCTTTACTTGTGCGCGGGCAGTCGCAGCCCCACGCCCTGGCCACGCTTGGCGTGGCAGAGGAAGCAAAGGCACGAGACGACTAGAACAACGCCAAACCAGAAACACAAAGAGCAGGAGGGCGAGGTGGACTCCCCCGGCAAGGCCCTTGCCGGGTTGGCCTCCACAGCCCCGGCAAGAGCCTTGCCGGGGCAACTTGCCCAACGCCAGCAGGGCTACCACCCTTGAGCCTGAGAGTTCCGACGCCCTCAACCACATCGGAACCAAAAGCTTGGAAGGTGCCTCCGTGGTGGCATGCAGATCTTTGTGAAGACCAAGAACGTGCAAGATCAGATGAGAAACAGAAGGCAGAGATCCTCGGCGAGATCCTTGCCGAGGATACCCACGCCCCCCCCCCCCGGCAATACCCTTGCCGGGGACGCCCACGACACCGCGGCAAGACCCTTGCCAAAGGCATCCACGGGGCCGCAGCCAGGCCCACATCTGCCAAGACTCCGCCGTCGTTCCCATATAGCTGCCAGCCCACCAACTAGGTGAGCACCTGCGTGGTGATGTGTGACCTCTAGACCAACTCAGCAAGCACCTGCGTGGTGGCATGCGGATCTTCGTGAGGGCTCAGCCACCGCACCAACTCAGCAGCCAGCCAGCCGGCGTGGCACTACCCGCCTCGTCAGTTCGGACGCGCGTCGAAGCCAGGCGAGGCGGCGACAGCTGGGACGAGCTTCCTTGTCGTCCCCGATAAAGCAAGAAGGGCACGTCGGCAGCGCATTAAATGCGTTTGTCCTACGGTGCCAGAGGATAGACTCGACCACTGTATAGCTTTCCACCTCCTTTGTACCACTGTGGCAGCCCCTTTGTCTATAAAAGGAGGCCCGCGGCGTACTGGGAGAGGATTCGGACTTTTTGGACCCTGCACGCCTTGTAGCTAGTCCAAGAACACCAGATAAACAGAAACCAGCAGGAGTAGGGTATTACGCATCACTTACTGCCCGAACGTGCATAATCCCCCCGCGTTGATCTCTCAATCCCGCTGTTTCCATAGCCCTCGCCGCCAACCGTAGCAAAAGGGATTCCTTGTGATCCCGTAGGTGTCGTTTCCCCCGACAACTTTGGCGCGCCAGGTAGGGGGCGCAAGCCGTGGAAATCTGGTTTTAGAGCCGACGCAGCGACACTTCCATGAGGATGGCTCGAAGGGAGAGGGCGACGTCGATCAGCCGCCCTTTGGTGCCGTCCGCAGCCTCGACGGCCATCCGCGTGGCCCCAAAAAGCTAAGTGATGCGAAATTTTGGCTAATTTCATTTGTATAAGTCTATCCTCCCCGAAAGATCTCATTCCTTGTACGGGAAACCTACACACAATGGGACCCTTCCGCTATTGGAAACGCCCTTGTCTCTGTCTCGAGTCCGCTCGACAGTTCATGCGGCCATGCTGGGAACGGCAAGGTGGCCTACCCGCTACTAGCAGCGCTCTTGTCTTGTTTTTCAAGTGACCGCGCAGGCAGCAGCAAGGTGGCTTGCCCGGCAGCAAGCTCCCTTCCGGCAGGGTGCTAAGGATCCGTCCTCAAAGCCCCACGGCATGGGTTTACCCGTCGGCAGCCTTATGTCAACAAGCGTAGGGTGCAAACATACAAACAAAGATCTAACGGGAAGATAGCATGCGTGATATTAAAGTATTGCAGAGTTATATTACATCAAATAATCACTGCAGTTCTAACTTAAGATAAAACTGTCTTGGTCTTGAACTCGCAACGGCGACGAGAAATGGGGTGCCTAGTCCCGGCACTGGCCCTCCACCCTCTCAACTCCATCGACGCAGTCAATAATGGGCTTGATGCGCTCCTTGAGCACCGTGAGGTCCGCCTCCTCCGGCAAGCTCTCCATCGCGTTGTCAAAGTTGACGGTGGGGTTCCAGAACGCCACCTTGGTGAGCACCTTGGTCAGGGCACCCCGGCAGAGCCTCCGGGACTTGTTGGCCAGATAAGTTGCCCGGTTGGAGTGGAGCTGCTCCAGGGCTCCAAGAACGCCCACGAAGAACAAGGTCAGTTTGGCGTTGGGATTCACGTACGGCTCCGGGGCGTACCTCACGTTTGGCATCCCCATAGCCGCCAGCTTCGTGGTGGTCCTGTCGGCGATGTCGGCGAGGCGGCTGACCCAACGGTTTATGCCCTCCTTGTACTCCTTGAGCTCGGCGGCGTTGTTCTTCCGCAGCTACCTCTCCTCCTCCAGGTCCTTGGTCAGGGTCTCTTCCCATGCCCTGACCTCCGAAAGCGTCCCCTCAAGACCCTCCAGCTTTAGCTTCAGGTCTTTGATGGAGTCGTTGGCCTTGGAGAGCTGCTCAGCCTTGCCGAGGACTGCGGCCTGCGCCTCCACCAAGGTGTCGTTGAGCGTGTCCTTCTCCTTCACCAGCTCCAGGACCTGTTTCTTCAGGCCATCCCGCTCCACCTCCAGCTCCTTCACCTTGCCGGCATGGACCAGGGCTTGAGCATCGAGCGCCTCCTTGTGCCTCTGCCCCAGCTCCTGAGTCCGCTTCACAACGAGTGTGGCAGCGAGCGCCTCCTCACAGGCGGCAAGGTCCTCCTCCTGGGAGTTCAGCTCGGCCTGGTGCTGATGTCGAGCGGCCTCGTCCTTGGCGGCCTGTTCCCTTGCCGCCTCTTGAGATTTCTCGACATCGGCCTGCTTCAAGATGAGCTCCTGTTTGCGCTCGTCCAGCAGATCCTGGGCAATCTTCAATTCTTCATGGGCCTGGCGAAACCAGGCCTGTGTCTCAGCGACGCGCCCTTCGAGATCCGCCTCCGCCTTATCCACCACCGCCATCCTGGACTTTGCCTTGTCCAGGCAGGCACGGTGGAGCGCCCGGAGCTTCTGAAAGTTGGCGCCCATGGCCCGAAGGAGCCGCTCCTCTTGGGAACCGCCGCCACCGGCGCTCGGTTTGTCAACAACCTCAAGCCCGGCGGCGGCGAGCACCTCGTCATCGAACACCTCCCCCTTGGTGGGCGCCTTGGTGCTCGCCCCTGAGAGGCGGACGAACAGGGCGTCGCTCACCTTCAGATACTTGCCCGAGCCAGAGGCAGCGGAGGAGGAAGGTTGGTCGTCAACCACCCCCTCCCCGGCAGGCCCCATGCCGGCCTCCTCGGCAGTGGCCTTGCCATCCTCCTCGGTGGCGGCCTTGCAGGCCTCCCCGGCAGGCCGCTTGGCGGCCTCTTCAGCTGCAGTCTTGGCGGCCTCCTCGGTGGTGATCTTGTCGGCCTCGGCCTCGGCGTCCCTGGCGACCTCCTCGATGACGGTGTCAATGTCCTCCCGGTCTGCCGAGGAAAGGTCTGGACACCAAGAGGGGGGAAGAGACGGGGCTAAGGTCAAGGCTCAATAAGAAGAAGAAAGAACAGGGATCGGAAGTAAGCAAACTTACCAGCACCAGGCTGGGAAGAAGTGGCACCCTCTCCGGCAACATTCATTGCCGGGGTAGAACCACTGGCATCGAAGTTCGTCTCCTCCTCCTCCATAGGCGTGGGCTCGGTGGTGGATGCCCTTGCTGGGGACGCCCCTCGAGGCGGCATAGTCGAGGGGGGCGGCATGTTGGGGGTGGCGCTCAGCCGCTTCTCTTGCTGCCATTCTTCTCCTACAAGCCTGGCAAGCTCAGCATGAGGATTGACACCCTAGTGTTCATCAATGGAGGAGTGAGTGGTGGGCTTACGCTGGGGGCTGAGGCGGGGGTTGCGCCGGGGGCTGCTGTCCGGGCTGCTCTCCACCAACAACGGTGTATGCGAAGTACCCGCCAGGGCCTTGTCACCCGTCAAGGCCCAGACCCTCTTCGTCGCCCTCTGGGCCAGCGTCTCCACGTCCATGCGAAGATAACACCAAATCAAAGAAGGATAACATTGGAGTGACGTTAGGAGATGACGCGGGGGGCGAAATACATACTCTTGCTCCACCTCCTCATCCACTAGCTTCCTCTTCCTCGTCGGGCTGAAAGATCCGAGGTCAAACTCGGCCTCCAAGGTACTGCCCGAAGGGGAAGGAGATGGGGTCCGGTACCGCTTGGACGAGGAGGAAGCAGTCGCTTTCTTCTTCGCCACAGCAGCCTTCGCCGCCTTCATCGCTGCCGCGGCCTTCATCACCCTCGTCTCACGCATGAGCTGCTCCTGGGGCGGTTGCCGCTGCGTGATCCTGCCGGGCCGGACCAGCTCACCAGAGCTGGCCCGCCTCAGGACGCGCTGCCTCCCCGCGACCGGGGGTCGTTCACCTTGACTTCCTCTGCGGACGACTCATCGCCCACATCTTCGACAAGGGGGGCCTCGGCATTGGCGCCGCTAGCCTCCCCGGCAGACTCCACCCACTGGGAGAGCTCCCTCTCCTCCGCGGCCACGTCGGCCTCGTCCTCCACGCCGCCAGCACTGCGGGCCTCCCTGGCGAGCGCCGCTTCCGCCGCCCTGGCGGCAATGTAGTCCAGCTCCGCCTGGGTGCTGTCCTGGATGAGCACCGGCTCATCGCCGACATAAGCCTCTAACAAAGTGTCGAAGAACTCCTGCACCTTCTCCGCTGGCGGCTCGGCCCAGGATGGGTCAAGGCCGTGCGCGTTGAAGTCCGGCATCATGGCGATGAAAGCGGACCGGCGAGAGTTGTTGCTCAGTGGGACCACTCCCGCCGGCAACCCGAACATGGGCCCCTTCACGGCCTTGCCGGCCTTCGCAGCCTTGCCAGTCCTCTCAGCTCTGCCGTTGCCATCTGTCAGATCACGGGTTCCGGCAAAACCCTTGAGGTTCGAACACTGGGGTGCGCACGAAGATCTCTCCTCTCACACGCTCTCACACTCCACGATCTCACGGACTAACTCGCCGAACCAAAGAACACAAGGACACAAGATTTATACTGGTTCGGGCCACCGTTGTGGTGTAATACCCTACTCCCGTGTGGTGGTGGTGGATTGCCTCTGGGGCTGAGGCTGAACAGTGCAAGGGAAGAACAACCTCCTGAGGAGAGGTGTTCTTGTGCTTGGTGCGCTGGTGAGTGGATGAGGATCCGGTCCACTACTACTGTGGTGGCTAGTCCTATTTATAGAGGCCCTGGTCCTCTTCCCAAATACACCTTATCCTGAAAAAAGTAGTCTTCGCCTGCCAAAGGCTCGGGTGGTGACGCCGTCTTGGGCTCCACGATGACCTCCGTCTTGCCATCCTGCTGGTCTTGGTCTCGTTGCACCGATATGGAAACCTTTGCTTGACGCCTCCGTACTCCTCGCCCGCGCTTGCCTCCTTAGTACCAAAGAGGAAACAAGGACACTATGCGTGCTTGCGCCCGCCTGGTGCCCGCCTGGTCTCGATCATCATGGCTTGCGTCATTGGAACCTCGCGAGGTTTGCCTAGCCTTGATCTCTCCGCCCCACGCGAGACAGCCTGGTGAGGCCGCTCCCGAGGAGGTCTTGTGTCGCCCGCCTCGCTAGGCTTGGCCCCCTAGCGAGGGTCTTGAGTGCTTGCTGGTGAAGATGGGCCATACGGGCCCGCTTATGGAGCCACGCCGTGGGCCGCAGGCAGGCAAGTCTGGGGACCCCCGTTCCCAGAACACCGACAGTAGTCCCCGGGACCTAGGCGCGCTCGGATTTGGCTTCGAGGCGAAGCCAAAGGGCAAGTGCGGGCGGGCCCCAATAGCCTACGGCCTTGGTCTAAGCGTGGCAGTTGATTGGGCGTGGGCGTCTCCGCTTGCCCACGCCGCCTCGGCAACTACCGGACTTGATGAGTCCCTGCTGCATGCAAGGAAAAACCATCATCATCTATGATCATGGGGGCGATGGTTGGCCTTCTCCTGCTATAAATGAGGAGGGGGCAGAGCCCCCGTCGCCCTTCTCTTCCCATTCCACTCGCTTCTCCACCTTCGCTCCATTGCCAGTAGTGACACGAATGGCGCCGTCGAAGAGGTTCTCCGCCGCGGAGAAGGGGAAGGCCCGTCAGGAGCGGCCTGGCTCTCCGGTGCCCAAGCGTGGACGCGGCCGTCCCCGCAAGCACACCGCGACCCCCGCTGCTGCTCCCCGCAGCCGTGGTGGGGCCGCTTCGCGTGGTGGGGGTCGCCCCGGTCGTGGCAGCCTTGTCGGTGAAGGGAGACGTGCCGTGGCCGCGCGGCCTCCCCGGCCGCGCATCCACTCGGCGGAGGTACTGGTGGAGTTCGTCATCTGGTCGGAGAACCCAGCCGGCAACTGGCTTCAGCTCCCCCGCTTCTTCGCCGACGAGCTGCCGGCCGCAGGTCTAGGCGGGCTCTGGCTGCAGGCGGACGGATGCTGCAACAGGGCTTCCTGGGTCGCGGTTGAGGTCTCCATCGCGGGCAACATAGCCCTGGTCCACGGCTGGCAGACGTTCGCCTGCGCGCCCGGCCTGGGTAGGAAATGCACCCTGCATTTCAAGTACGACGGCGACGTGACCCTCTACGTGAGGGTGTTTGGGGAAGATGGTCGCCGTGCCGGGTGCTACCACGAGGTCAACGACGGTGACGAGGTGCTCGGCCTTGGCGATGGTCGTGACGAGGATGAGGGCGAACCCGCCCTTGGTGCCGACCACGTCTCGTCCAGCTACGGCGGTTCTTCCTCCAGCGACAGCTCCAGCAGCGGTGGTTACGACCAGCCGCCACGCCCACGGTCATCTCATCGCCGCGCCTCCATGAAGCGCGAGGAGGGGTCTGGCTGAGCCGGCGCCAAGAGCCCGCCCTCACGGTCCGCTGTGGGGGCACGCGCCGCTTTTATTTCGTTCTTCCTTTCCTTCCTGTATTAAGAGAGAAACTAGTATGGGGCCCCGGAGGGGCGTGCAACGAACTATGATTTCCCGGTTATTATGCTATGTTTATCGTTCCTGTATTGTGTCGCAGGATAAATGTCTTATATAGGTACGTAGGAGTAACTTAGCTCGTCGTGTTTGAAGTAGTCTCCGTCTCACGAGGCACGCATTCCTCAGCACCTGGCCAGGCTTTTCGGGAACTGCAAAAAAAATTAGTTAGGGAATTCCGAGCCTTAATCGCAGGCGCCGCCACCAGCCATGACTCGGCGCCTCACATCGCGGTACCCGTGGAGCACGGATTAGGGGAGGAGCGCCAGCTTGCGACTCGAACGAGGGTGCTTCGTGAAAAAACAAGACGCTCACGAGGGCACCTGTCCAGCCCACTCGTGAGGGACGCGCGAGAGAGTACATGTCAAACAGAGAAACGAAGGCAGAACAGAGGCAGAAAGCGACAGGGCGAGAACAGCAAGAGAACACCAGAAAGCAAATTTTGGTTAAAGAGGGGCGAGCCAACTATGGAAAGCAAATGAAAAGCCGAGTCCAGCTCTTAGTCTAGTCTTCTTGTCTTCTCACCAGCGTGGAGCTAAGTGCTGCCACTAAGACGTGGGAGGGAGCCCCAGAGGCCCGAGGGCGGCACTCCTGAGACTCCGGGGCGTGTACAGCCCCACTCATTATTACGTAAGAGTGTCACGAGCGGAGACCTTCACAGGCATTGGGCCTTCTTCACAGGCGCTGGGCCTTTCTTCAGGGGTAGAACTTCCAGAGGTGCTGGATGTTCCAGGCGTTCTGGATGGGTACCACGTCCAGGTCTCCAGGCACGCGGCACCAGGCCTAGAGACATGGACGACCTTGAACGGGCCCTCCCACATGGGTGAGAGCTTATGCAGCCCTTCCCTGGAGAGCACCTGCCTCAGGATGACATCACCCACCTCGAGCGTCCTGGAGCGGATGTTGCGGCAGTGGTACCGCCGCAGCGCCTGCTGATATCTTGCTGCTCGTAGCGTGGCTTCACCGCGGCGTTCCTCCCCCAGCACGAGGTCCATCCCCCGCATGGCGTCCTGCTGGGCCTAATCAAACGCTAGGACCCGCGCGGAGTGATGTTTGCCCTCGTGAGGGAGAACCGCTTCTGCTCCATAGACGAGGAAGAATGGGGTCTTGCCCGTTGGCTTGGTGGCGGTGGTGCGAATGGACCACGTCATGGAGTGGAGCTCGTCGTGCCAGCCCCTGCTATAGGCCTCGAGCTTCTTCTTGAAGGTCCTGGTCTTGAGGCCCCTCAGGACCTCTGCGTTGACGCGTTCGGCCTGACCGTTTCTCTTGGGGTGTGCCACAAAAGCGTAGCAGATCTGCGTTCCAAGGTTAGCACAATATGTCTTGAAGAGGTTACTAGTGAACTACGAGCCATTATCGGTGATGATGCGGTTGGGGACCCCGAACCGGATCACGAGACCCTTGATGAACTTGGCTGCGGAGCCAGCTGGGATGGTGCGGACGGCTTCTACCTCCGCCCATTTGGTGAATTTGTCGATGGCGACGTAGAGGTAGCGGTAGCCCCCAGGCGATCGAGGGAACGGGCCCAAGATATCCAGCCCCCGGACCGCGAATGGCCATGAGAGTGGGATGGTTTGGAGGCCCTGAGCCGGCTGATGAATCTGCTTGGCGTGGAACTGGCAGGCCTCGCAGGACCTCACCAGCTCAGTCGCGTCGTTGAGTGTCGTGGGCCTGTAGAATCCACTGCGAAACACCTTGCCGACGAGGGTTCGCGACGACAAGTGGTGCCCGCAGTCCCCGCTGTGTATGTCGTCCAGCAGCTCTCTTCCTTGCTCCCTAGAGATGCAACGCAAGGAAACATCATTTGGGCACTTCCTGTATAACTCACCGTCCCGGATGCAGTATGCCGTGGCTTGTCGGGCCACACGCTCCATGTCCTCCTCCTCTTCCGGCAGCGTCCCTTTCGTCAGGTATTCCTTGAATTCCTTGATCCAGCACCCCTCCTGAGGTTCGAGCGCCACGAACAAGCGTGCTCTCGAGGTCGGGCCGCAGACCGGGGCTCCTGAGGCAGGTGGTTGAGGGAGCTCCTCCCGAGGTAGCGCTGTTCTAGAGAGTGGCGGTGTTGCTGATGGTTTGAAGAGCCGCTCCTCAAAGACGCCAGGCTCTTGGGGTAGCCGCTTGGATGCCCTTCTGGCGATGTCGTCGGCTTCCTTGTTGGTGCCACGGGGCACAAGCTACAATTCCAGGTCCGAGAACTGCTTCTCCATCTTGCGCACCTCCGCGAGGTATGCCTCCATGTGCTCGTCCTTTGGCTCATATACTTTGTTGCAGAAGTTGAAGAGGAGCTGCGAGTCGCCCTTGATGGTGAGACGCCTCACCCCAAGGGCCACCGCAGCCCTGAGGCCAGCTATGAGGCCCACGTACTCTGCTATGTTATTGGAGACCTTCTCGCCCTGCTGGAAGCAGAGCTGCACGGCGTAGTAGAGCTTGTCCTGGGTGGGCGAGATGAGCACCGCTCCAGCCCCCGCGCCCTGGCGTGAGAATGCGCCATCGAAGTACATGACCCAGCCGCCCGGCGCTTTGCTCCCTAGAGATAGGGATTGGTTCTCGCCTGCTTCGAGCTCTGGGGCATCAGTCCATTCCGCCACAAAGTCTGCGAGCGCAGCCCCCTTGATGACCCTGGTCGTGCTGAACTCTAAGTCAAACGCTTGCAGCTCGATGTTCCATTTAGTGACTCTCCCAGCAGCATTGGGGCTCCTGAGCTCTCTTTCTAGTGGGTAAGCCGAGATGACCTTGATGGGGTGACCCTGGAAGTAGTGGCGCAGCTTGCGCGAGGCCACCAGGAGTGCGAGTAGGATCTTCTGAGGCATGGGGTATCGTGCCCTCGCATCCCGCAGCATTGTGCTGACGAAGTACACCGGGTGCTCGACGAGGGCAGGAGAGCTGACGGAGTCTTCGGCCTCTGGGGGTTGAGGTGTCTCTTCGGGGTCTTCGGCTTCAGCGGCTTGGTTGTCTGTCGGAGCAGCCGCTGCTTTGGGAGCTTCGCCTTGGTGCCGCACCGCTTCGTCCGGCTTGGAGGTTCCACTTGGCGGGCCCTTAACCTGGCGCTCTTCTCTAAGGGCCACCAGTGCTGCGCTGGCGGAGTGGGGTGTGGCAGACAGGTAGAGCACCAAGGGCTCGAGGGGTCGAGGCGCCGCCATCATTGGCGGGCTGATCAGGTATCTCTTGAGGTCTTGAAACACTTGGCCGGCCTCCGGAGTCCACTCGAATGGGCCTTTCTTCTTCACCAGCTTGAAGAATCGTAGGGCACGGTCTCCCAGCTTGGAGATAAGCGCCCCAACGCAGTCACACGACCGGCAAGCTTCTGCATCTCCTTGAGGGTCTGCAGTGGACTCATGTCTTCGATTGCCTTGACCTTTTCTGGGTTCGCCTCGATCCCTCTGTGGGACACGAGAAATCCCAACAGCTTGCTGGAAGGGACACCGAACACGCACTTCTCCGGGTTGAGCCGCAAGTTCACTTGGCGTAGGCTTGCGAAGGTCTCCTACAGGTCTTGGATCAAAGTTCTCGCCTCCTGAGACTTCACCACAATGTCGTTGATGTAGGCCTCCGCGTTTCTCCCGAGCTGCCGCCCTAGGGCGATGTGCATCAGCCACTAGAATGTCGCTCCCGCGTTGCGCAGTCCGAAAGGCATGCAAATATAGAAGTACACCCCACACGGGGTCAGGAAGGTGGTCTTCTCCACATCTTCTACCGCCATCTTGATCTGGTGATAGCCTGAGAACGCATCCAGGAAGCACAACAAATCGCACTCGGCGGTGGAGTCGACGATCTGGTCGATGCGTGGAAGCGGGAACGGATCTTGGGCGTAGGCCTTGTTGAGGTTGGTGAAGTCGACACACATGCGTCCTTCCCGCCTTTCTTCGGTGCAACAACGGGGTTTGCCAGCCACTCGGGGTACCGAACCTCGCGAATGGCACCCACCGCCTCCAGCTTGCGGGTTTCTTGGACGATGAAGGCCTGCTTCTCCGTGGACTGTCGTCTCGCCCGCTGCTTCATAGGGCGTACGTTGGGGCACACCTTTAAGTGATGCTCAATCACCTCTCTCGGGACCCCCACCAGCTGTTTGGGTTCCCATGTGAATATCTCCTTGTTTGCACGCAAGAACTTCACCAACGCTCCCTCTTGATCAGGGTCGTGGTCGGCACCTATGGTAAAGGTGGCTGATGAGGACCCATCTTCATCGACCGGCACCTGCTTGGTTTCTGCTTTGTCTTGAGTGAACAACTGCTTCTTCTTGGTTGGTGCGGCTCCCATGGCCTTGGAGGTGTCCGCGTCGGCGGGCTGCGCTGTTGCGGCAGACATGAGGGCAACTTTGAGTGTCATCAGGGCTTCCTTGGTGTCCCCAACTACTGTGAGGATACCCTTGCTCCCGGGAACCTTCATGAGGTTGTAGGCCGGATGGGTCGCCGCCATGAACTGAGCCAGGGCCGGGTACCCGAGGATGGCGTTGTACGGGAGGCCGATGCGGGCGATGTCGAAGTCGATCAGCTCAGTGTGGTAGTTGTCGCGTGTGCCGAAGGTGACAGAAAGGTGGATCTGTCCCAGGGAGTGGGTGGTGCCGCCGCCAACTCCTGGGAAAGGCTTGCTGAGGCGGAGCCGCTCGAGTGGTACGTGAAGAAGGCTGAAGGCCTCCACGAAGAGCAAGTTGAGGTCGGCGCCGCCGTTGATGAGGGTCTTGGTGATGGACACGTTGCAGATGGTGGACGTGCAAAGCATTGGGAGCATACCCGAGACGGCGGTGGAGACAGGATGATCCCCTAAGTCGAAGGTGAGGTCGGCCTCGGGCGCGGCCCAGCCCGGGGGGCCCCGGGGCGCTTGGAAGTGGTGCTGATCTGGCACAGGAACGACTTGATGTGACGGTCTGAGGGCGGCGCTTGCGAGCCACCATGGAGAGCTGCCACAGCGTGGGGTGCCGGCACCGCGAAGCGCGCGGTGAAGAGGTCGCGCAACTCTTCCCAAGACGCCACGGAAGATCCCGGGAGGGCGAGCAGCCAAGCACGCGGTGCGCCCGCAAGGGCCATGGGAAGCCAGTTAGCCATGACCCTGTCATCGCCCCCAGCTTTGAGGACGGCCTCCTCATACGCCAGCAGGAAGGCCACCGGATCCGCCGTGCCGTCGTAGCACGGTGGCATCTCCGGCTTGAACTTGGGTGGCCACTGCACCTGTCGTAAGGCGGGGGCCAAGGCTCGAAGCCCCCTGGCCCCGCCGCTGGCATCGGCCGTCGGAGCGGAAAGCGCTGCGCTTGCCATGTGGGCGGAGCGCAGTGGCGGCGAAGCACAGATCGTCGGAAGAAAGCTCCGGCGCACCCCTACCTGGCGCGCCAAATGTCGGATTTTGGGTTCCAGCAAAACCCTTGAGGTTCGAACACTGGGGTGGCACGAAGATCTTTCCTCTCCCATGCTCTCACACTCCACGATCTCATGGACTAACTCGCTGAACCCAAGAACACGAGGACACAAGATTTATACTGGTTCGGGCCAACGTTGTGGTGTAATACCCTACTCCAGCTCGGTGGTGGTGGATTTCCTCCGGGGCTGAGGATGAACAGTACAAGGGAAGAACAGCCTCCTTAGGAGAGGTGTTCTTATGCTTGGTGCTCTGGTGAGTGGATGAGGATCTGATCCCCTGCTAATGTGGTGGCTAGTCCTATTTATAGAGACCCTGATCCTCTTCCCAAATATTGAGCGGGAAGGGATCCCACAACGGCCAAGTTTGAAGGGGGACAGCTAGTACAGCTTATCCTGACAAAAGTAGTATTCGCCTGCCAAAGGCTCGGGTGGTGACGCTGTCTTGGGTTCCACGATGACCTCCGTCTTGTCGTCCTGCTGATCTTGGTCTCGTTGCACCGATATGGAAACCTTTGCTTGACGCCTCGGTACTCCTCGCCTGTGCTTGCCTCCTTAGCACCAAAGAGGAAACAAGGACACTGTGCGCGCTGGCGCCCGCCTGGTCTCGATCATCATGGCTTGCGTCATTAGAACCTCGCGAGGTTTGCCTAGCCTTGATCGCTCCACCCCTCGCGAACTAGCCTGGTGAGGCCGCTCCCGAGGAGGTCTTGTGTCACCCGCCTCGCGAGGCTTGGCCCCCCAGCGAGGGTCTTGAGTGCTTGCTGGTGCAGATGGGCCGTACGGGCCCGCTGGTGGAGCCACGCCGTGGGCTGCAGGCAGGCAAGTCTGGGGACCCCCGTTCCCAGAACGCCGACACCATCCACGTCGAGCTGAAAGAGCCTTTGGCTGAAGTGGGCATGCCCCATCACCGTAAAATTGTGCTTCAGACCGAGGCGGAGCCTCATGATGTCGGCCGCGTTCCTGAAATCCGAGGCCGACCTCCCCTTGTTGTGCAGCGGAGCGATCCAGCGCCGGATGAAGTCGGCCCCAATCATCTCGAGGGTGAGCCCAGCCAAGGCGAGGCGACGGATCCTGGTGGTGGCGACCGTGAGCTTCTCGTCGTTGGCATCGAGGTCGCTCCAGTCCCTGCGGCAGGTCGGCGGGCTCTCGCGAACCCGGTAGAACTCCTGCGGGTCGTCGTCCTTGATCCAGCACCACCGGCCCCGCCATTCCTCCCACCTCTCCTTCTGAGCACCCTCTGGATACGTGCTTTTCTCCTGGGTCCTCGGGATCCAGGCGATGCAGCCGGAGATGGCGCCCCCTGGTTGAAGGCGAGGGGACAAGTAATGGCGGAAGAGCGCCGTGCTAGGGAGCACGCCGGCAAAGCCCTCGCAGAGGTGGGCGAAGAAAGCGATGCACGCCATGGCATTCGGCGTGAGATCCAAAAGATGGAAGCCATAGGTGTGCATGACGTCGTTGAAGAAGTCAGAGAAAGGGGGGCACAGCCCGCAAGAGATGAAATCGACGAAGAAGGGGTACTGGTTTGGGCCGTCCATGGAAAAATCGGTGGTGACGACGCGCGTGATAGGGTGCCCCATCGTCTTCCTCCCCAACAGGGGCAAGAAGTAGCCCCTGAGGTGGACCGCGTCGACCGTCAATGGGAAGTAGGCGAGCTGCGTCCGCCACACGGCCGACTCGCTCTCCAGCGCCTCCTTCTCCCCGGCATCCTTAGCCGCTCCCTTGCCCCTGCTGGTTATGGGCGCCATGGCAGCTGGAAGGGGGCGAAGGATCAAGAGCAATGGGGGCGGCGGCAGCAAGCAGAGGCAAGAACTTCGAATCTTTCACCTGAGGAAGAAGAGAGGAACGGCGGTTTTGAGATTGGAAGAGGTGCAGAGGGTAAATGAGCCGCGCCCCTGCGTTTTCCTCTTTTTTATGGGGAAGGCGTGGGCCGCCTCTTTACAATTTACTGTGATGTGACGCATGAGGGCAGCAACCGCACCATGCATGACCCCCACATCACGCACGACCCCCACATCGCACATTCAACGCGGGTCGTGGGGAAGCGCAGCGAGCAAGGGAGTTACTGCAGTAAAAACTCCATCGCACACGCGCCCGCGCACCGTTCTGTGCCTGGCCCAAGAACGCCCTACGCTTATATGTGGCCCAGGCCCTGGGGCTCCTGTCGGTGTACAAAAGTAGGGACCCCTTTTTGCACCCCTTTACTTGTGTGCGAGCAGTCGCAGCCCCACGCCCCTGGCCACGCTTGGCGGGGCAGAGGAAGCAAAGGCATGAGACGACTAGACCAAGCCAAGTCAGAAACACAAAGAGCAGGAGGGCGAGGTGGACTCCCCCGGCAAGGCCCTTGCTGGGGTGGCCTCCACAGCCCCGGCAAGAGCCTTGCCAGGGCAACTTGCCGAACGCCAGCAGGGCTGCCACCCTTGAGCCGGAGAGTTCCGACGCCCTCAACCACATTGGAACCAAAGCTCGGGAGGCGCCTCCGTGGTGGCATGCAGATCTTTGTCAAGACCAAGAACGTGCAAGATCAGATGAGAATCAGAACGCGGAGATCCTCGGCGAGATCCTTGCCGAGGATACCCACGGGCCCCCCCGGCAAGACCCTTGCCGGGGACTTCCATGACACCGCGGCAAGTCCCTGGTCGGGGCCCCCGTCAAGACCCTTGCCAAAGGCATCCGCGGGGCCCCAGCCAGGCCCACATCTGCCAAGACTCCGCCACCGTTCCCATACAGCTGCCAGCCAACCAACTAGGCAAGCACCTGTGTGGCAATGGACGGCTTCTAGACCAACTCAGCAAGCACCTGCATGGTGGCATGCAGATCTTCGTGAAGGCTCAGCCACCGCACCAACTCAGCAGCCAGCCAGCCGGCGTGGCACTACCCGCCTCATCAGGTCGGATGCGTGTCAAAGCCAGGCGAGGCAGCGACAGCTGGGACGAGCTTCCTTGCCATCCCTGATAAAGCAAGAAGGGCATGTCGGCAGTGCATTAAATGTGTTTGTCCTATGGTGCCAAAGGATAGACTCAACCACTGTATAGCTTTCCACCTCCTGTGTGCCACTGTGGGAGCCCCTTTGTCTATAAAAGGAGGCGGGCGGCATACTGGGAGAGGATTCGGACTTTTTGGACCCTGCACGCCTTGTAGCTAGTCCAAGAACACCAGATAAACAGAAACCAGCAGGAGTCGGGTATTACGCATCACTTGTGGCCCGAACCTGGATAATCCCCCCGCGTTGATCTCTCAATCCCGCTCTTTCCATAGCCCCGCGCCCACCAACCATAGAAAAAGGGATTCCTCATGATCCCGTAGGTGTCGTTTCCCCCGACAATTTGTATGTGCCATCTCTAATTTAAAAATAAATTTCCTTTTGTGTGCTCGTACCGCTCATGAAACGGTAGGGGGTGGCTTATATTTTTCCATGCTAGATGTGCTATTCTCAAGATGAGTGTTCATTCACTTGTCATTGCACGAGAGTACGGCAAATGTATTAGGGATGCCCAGTTCCGAAATGAAAAATGAATTTACTTTATGTTTTCAAATAATAAATTCCTTGGAAAGTATTGTTATTGACGGCACCCGTGGATATGGCTAGCCGTGGAATGTGAAAGTATGGTGGAAAAAGGAATAAACTTTATTTTCTGTTTGGGCACCGCCTATGACATATCTAGCATGGAAAGTATTGGGAACTACTCGATCGTTTTCGTTGACAGGAAAGGCATGCCACCCAAAATTTTATATCTCTAATTTTTTCGCTTTGAGCTCTGGCACCTCTACAAATCCCCTACTTCCCTCTGCGAAGGGCCTTTCTATTTACTTTATGCACTTTTTAATTTTATTTGAGTCTCCATCTTCTCTTATAAAGCACCAACTAAGGGGCACTATGATCGTACTTGAGCATTGGATGTAGCTAATATGCGAGTGTGTTTCATGAATCGATAAATGATTGAGCATGATGGGCTAGGTATAACTTGCTTTAGTGTTGACATTTTGAAAGACATGGTTGCTTGTTGATATGCTTGAGTATTGAAATCTTCATGTCAAAACTAGATTATTTCTTTGAACCATAAAAAACTCCTTATGTCCATGCTACAAAAGAAAAGAATATGAGATGAACATGATAGGCAGCATTCCACATCAAAATTTCTGTTTTTATCATTTACCCACTCGAGGACGAGCAGGAATTAAGGTTGGGGATGCTGATACATCTCCAACGTATCTATAATTTTTTATTGTTACATGCTGTTATATTATCATTCTTGGATGTTTTACAATCATTTTATAGCAACTTTATATCTTTTTTTGGGACTAACCTATTAACATAGTGCCCAGTGCCAGTTGCTATTTTTTGCTTGTTTTTTACTTCGCAGAACAACAATATCAAATGGAGACCAAACGCAGCGAAATTTTTTGGAGAATTTTTCTGGGCCAGAAGACACAGGATGGGCCAAAGAAGTACCAGAGGGGTGCCCCGGTGGGGCCACAACCGAACTGGGCGCGCCTGGGAGCCCAGGCACGCCCTGGTGGGTTGTGCCCACCTCAGTGGCCTCCCCGCACCGCCTCTTCGCTCTATACATACGCCAATATTCCAAAAACCCTAGGGGAGTCAACGAAACACAATTCTAGCCGCCGCAAGTTCCAGAACCACAAGATCCAATCTATACACCATCACGGAGGGGTTCATCATCCTCATTGGTGCCTCTCTGATGTTGCGTGAGTAGTTCATTGTAGACCTATGGGCCCGTAGGCAGTAGCTAGATGGATTCCCCTCTCTCTTTTGATTCTCAATACAATGGTCTCTTGGAGATCTATTTGATGTAACTCTTTTTTGCGGTGTGTTTGTTGGGATCCGATGAACTTTGAGTTTATGATCAGATCTATACTTTTATCCATGAAAGTTATTTGAGTCTTCTTTCCATCTCCTATATGCATGATTACTTATAGCCTCGTATTTCTTCTTCGAATCTTTGGTTTAGTTAGGCCGACTAGATCAGTTTTTCTTGCCATGCGAAGAGGTGCTTTGTGATGGGTTCGATCTTACGGTGCTCAATCCCAGTGACAGAAGGGGACATGACACGCATGTATCGTTGCTATTAAGGATAACAAGAACGGGTCTATGTAAGTGCATCTAGTGCCCCTTAGTGATTTTGGTGTATTGAAGACTTATAGTTTAAGGGACTAATGTGTTTATGAGTGTACAAAGGTCTATAAGTCTATGACGAGTTTGATATTTACAGAGAAAGTCGACCCCTAAAAATGAAGTTCTTCGTCTGAAGACTTGGGATTTCTGAAGACTTTCTAAAGACTTTTAAAGTGAATAAATTTGTGTGACCTTGAAGACTTGGTATTCATTCGAGGAACATGAAGCGTGAAGACTTTTGTTTTCATAGTATCATTCTCTCTTTCTTGAGTCATAGGAAACACCGTACTGTTAAAGGGGGTCGAGGAAATACTAAGGAAAAATTTCCATGTGATGCTCAACTCAAAATCCTACACCTACCCATCCCTTCGAGTGAAGCCATTGGAAATCTCATACAGTTCAGTCATATTCTTAAGTGACGGAGATGAAGTTCTTCTGGTCTCTGAGGAATTTGTTCTGACTGAGGAGTTAGGAATTCGCCAGTGCGGATTGCCTACACAGTGAGGAAGATGATAGCCCTGAGGAATTTGATACTCAAATTTCCGACCGTTGTTGTGCTATGCGCCAGCTGTCCCAAAATATCTACCCACCTAACGGTCATATCATTGAAGGGCATTTATGTCTTATCATGTCGGGCTGCTCCCTAGGCTATAAATAGCCGCCCCCTACAACCACTAGCTGGTTGGCTGCTCCGAGAGAAACTGACACTTGTCATTTGAGAGCATCCCATCCTCCGAGCACTTTGAGCGAAAATCATCGAGTGAGGAAAACCCAAACCCAAACACCTACAAACCCAAAGTGATTGAGCATCACTGAAGAGATTGATCCTGCGTGGATCCGATGCTTGTTACCTTTGAAGACTGTGCTTCTTCCAGACGGTTAGGCGTCATGGTCTAGAGCATCCAAGAGGAATTGTGGATCGCCAAGCGACCGAGTTTGTGAAGGTTTGGAAGTCACCTGAAGACTTACCATGAGTGATTGGGTGAGGTCTGTGTGACCTTAGCTCAAGGAGAATACAGTGAGGACTGTGTGTCCGGGACTGTGTGTCCTCAGGTTTAAATACCTAGCCGCTCCAACCAGATGTACAACTGAGACAGCAGTTGGAACTGGTCTACCAAATCATTGTCTTCACCAAGCCTACTGGTTCTATTTCCTCAATTCTTCCATTTCCTCATAACCGTGTTGTGTGCTTGTTCATATCTGTGTTTGAAGACTTTGACTGAAGACTTTCTCAATTTCCTCAGTTCAATTTCTTCAGTCTGTTGTTCTTCATCCTGCGTTATGCTGTGTTTACACTTTCTGTACTCTTTTCTTGTCTTCATTTCTTCATGATGACCATGCTTGTGTTCTGTTATGTTTACTTTTGAGTACTTATTCCGCTGCAAGTAGTTCTTCGCTAAGGAATTTCCTCACCTGCAAATTCCTTAGTGAAGAATTCATAAAAATCGCCTATTCACCCCCTCTAGTCAATATAACCCACTTTCAATTGGTATTAGAGCAAGGTACTCCGTTGTTCTGTGTGATTTTGGTTTAACCGCCTCGAGTTTTAGTTATGTCGACCGCAGGTATGATCAAGGTCTCTGCTGGGTGTCCTACCTTCGATGGGACGGACTACCCCTACTGGAGGAATAAGATGCGAATGCATCTTGAGGCAATTGATAACGATCTCTGGTATGTTGTGGAAAATGGTGTTCCCTCAGTCACACCTTCTCCGAATGCGGCTGATGTGAAGAGATTCAAGAAACTCGATTCTCAAGCGAAGAATATCACTTGTGGCCATCTGAGCAAAGGACAGTATGGAAGAGTGAGTGCTTTGGAAACTGCTAAGCTTATCTAGGATAGGGATTCCAAAGTCAATGAAGGAGTCTCAACACAGCGTGACTCTCGAGTTGATGTTCTTCGCAATCTCTTCAACCGCTTCAAAAGACTCGACAATGAAAATATTCAACAAACCTTCGATCGCCTCACTGACATCTCAAATGAGCTTCAAGCACTTGGTGCCACTGACATCACCGACCATGAGGTGGTGCAGAAATTGCTGAGATCGCTTGATTCCTCATTTGATACTCTGGCACTGATGATACAAGAGCGTGCTGAGTACAAGTCACTTGATCCCGCCGATATCCTTGAGAGGCTAAATACTCATGAGTCCAAGCTTGCTGAAAAGAGAGAACTCAAAGGTTCGAGCTATGGCAGATCACATGCCCTGAAGGCCAAGGCAGTGTCTGAATCTGAAGACGAAGATTCTGGCAGCAGCTTTGGTGATCCTGAAAAACTGAGCCATGAACTAGCACTGCTCGTGAAGAAATTTCAGAAGTTCTCAAGACGTGGTCGCTTTGGAAAACCCTCAAGGAGGAATGATTCCTCATCCAGTGACTACAAGAAGAGGCTTTGCCACAAATGCAAGAAACCTGGTCACTACATTCAAGATTGTCCTCAGTGGGAAAAGGAATCAAAGAAGAAGAAATACAAGGATTACAGTTCTGATGATGCAAAGAAGAAGAAGAAATCCTCAAAGTCTTCATCATCAAAATCCTCAAAGTCTTCATCTCATAAGAAGAGCAGCTCCAAGAAGGCTCGGGCATTCATTGGCAAGGAAATGGACTCTGAGGCTGAATCTGAGGAACATGAGGAAGAGGAGGCATCTGAGGAGTCCGAGTCTGGTGTGGCGAGTCTAGCTCTCGCTACTGCATTCGTCAGCAAGTCTATCTTCAACTCCGAAGAAAATGGCTTCACCAACAAGGCTGATGAAGGCAATGATGACTATGCTCCCACCTATTGCTTCATGGCAAAGAGTGCCAAGGTACTCAAATACAGCTCCTTTGAATCAAGTGAGAATGAATCTGATGAAAACCTCAAGCCCAGCTACTCTAAACTTGCTAAGATTGCTGTGAAAGAACAAAGGCTTTTGAAAAGGTTCAAAACATGCTAGACAAAAGTGATGATATGTTGGGTGAAGAAATGGATCGCACTAAAACCTTGACTGAAAATCTTCAGAGACTTCAGACTAGGTTTGACAACCCTCAAGGTCATCATAACACTCTCTTATCTGATCATGAGAAACTTTCTTATGAATTTCTTCAGAGAAAGCAAGATCTTGAAAAGCTAAGAGTGAGTTATGAAGATCTTCAGAAGGAGCGTGATTCGGTACTTGCTCAACAAATCAGCGCTTCTCAGGAAGAATTTGTTCCTCCATGTTTGAAATGCATTGAATGTGAATCTGCTAATTCTTCACATGAATGTTCAAATGCTTTAAATGCTACAAATTCTTCAATTGTCTCTGCTATCACTAATTCCTCATCTGAGGACATTGCTAGTATCACTGATGATGCAGGGCTGAAGGAATTGTACATGACAGGCATGTACAAAAGCCTCAAAGGGCATCAGACTCTTTGTGATGTGCTTAAAAAGCAGATCCTCAACAGGAACCCTAGGAAAGAGGGTATTGCCTTTGAGAGGAAACTCAATGCTGATGGTACATATTGGAAGCCTGAGCAGTACCCCAAAACCTCATGGGTTGCTGCAAAGGGACCTCCAGTTGATCGATCTAATCTATCTGGCTTTACATGTGAATCTCCTCATTCTTCTGATGAATCATTTGACTCCAACTATAAACTGTTCAAAAATCAGAATGGTGAAGTATTTGCTAGATATGTTGGCACTAACTGCAGGAACGGTTCCCCTATGAAGAAAATCTGGGTTCCCAAAAGGTGCCTTGAAAGTCTTCAGGTGAATGTCCTCATGACTCAACCTGTGAAGAATAGGAACCCCAGATCAAACTCTTCATACGGACCAAATTCCTCACGTGGATCAAATTCCACAAAAGGATCAAAGTCCTCATATGAACATCATCGTGCTAACAACTCTGTTTCGCAGGCAAGAGCCAAGGGCTATGAATATGAGCATTATTCTTCTAACCATTATGTTCATAAGTCCTCGAAGAATTTCTCTACTTATTGATATGCTTACCCTAACTCCTCTTATGTGAAACGAAATGGTCTGGCTTCTATGCCACCTTTCTCATATGGAGCTCGCAGAGTGATGAACTCTTTGCCACCCCTTCAAATATGGGTGGTGAAGAAAAAGAACTAATCTCTTCTGCAAGGTCAGGTCTCCAGACGAGCGTCAACATCTGAAGAATTAGCTGGAGACCTGAGAGTGCCTGAAAGGACGCAGGCTAATCATGAAGAAATGAACTTTCATTTCTCACGTCCTCATACTACTTTATCTGTTGCATTGCTTGATGAAATTGACCTAATGAATTGATGTCATATTCTTCACTGATGAAGTATATGAAGTTCGTAAGTTGCAGATTCAAATGATGCATCTCAATATGGCTTTGTTATTGTTGATGATTACTCTCGTTACACATGGGTACACATTGTTACTTACAAACATGAAGTGCAGGAAGTCTTCAAATGATTTTCCTCGAGGGCATCAACCAACTTTGGTGTGACGATCAAGCACATTAGAAGTGACAATGGAACTGAGTTCAAGAACTCTGGTCTTGATGACTATCTTGATGAACTTGGTATTACTGATGAGTTATCTGCTCCTCACACTCCTCAGTAGAATGGCGTCTTGGAGCGTAAGAACAGGACTCTTGCTGAGATGGCTCGCACTATGCTTGATGAATACAAAACGCCTCGTCGTTTCTGGATTGATGCAATTGATACTGCTTGCCACATCATCAACAGAGTATATCTTCACAAATTCTTCAAGAAGACTGCCTATGAACTCCTCACGGACAAGAAACCCAATGTGAGCTATTTCAAAGTCTTCGGTGCTAAATGCTGGATTAGAGATCCTCATCACAACTCTAAATTTCCACCGAAAGCACATGAAGGTTTTATGCTTGGTTACGGAAAGGACTCGCACACCTAGAGAGTCTTCAACAACGTTCTTCACAAGGTTGTTGAAACTGTAGATGTGCGGCTCGATGAAACTAATGGCTCGCAATGAGAGCACCTACCTTCTATGATAGATGAACCAGCACCTAAGGAATCTATCAAGTTCAAGGCTACTAAGGATGCCATATCTTCACAAAGCCCTTGGATGAGAAGAGATTTAGCAAGTTGCGGTGTGAGCTAAATATCTTAGAATCTTCGAATGTTCTTTGAAAAGGACACTCATCCTAACACTTATGCAAAATTGATGACTTAGATGTGCAACACATGAAGAAACATCGTTCTTCAATCAATGAAAATAACACTCTAAGTGTGAAGAAATTAACGAAGAATTTGATTCTCAGAACCCTACGACAATTGTACGCGGTGTCTGAAATCATCATTCTTATACGGTGGGTCACGCCACCACCAAAGTTGGAAATCTTCAATTTGAGTGTTTCCTCAGTTTTGAAATTCCTCAGTTGTTCATTTTCTTCAACTTTGCATTGTCTTCACCTTTTCCGTCATTTCTCTTCATTGGCTCTTTATATATAGAGAGTTTATGTCCTCTACAACATTCACTTATTGCTAATTCTTCAAGTTGGTTTTTCTGCTAAGTGAATGTGATTGGACCCTTCCCCCTCTATGCTAAACTCAACCGATTCTATTCACAAATTCTTCATGTGCGTTCTATTTGAAACTCATTCAAAATCTTCACTGTGTCCTTGTCAGCTGAAGAATTTACGAACGGAACTTTTAACTTATCTTATCCAAATTTTCGGCTTTGCCGCTCAAACCGTTCTGCATCCCACGAAATACTTATCTATTCACCCACAATATCCACTTCTCAGTACGTGGGTGACACATGTCAAGAGAATGAGAAGAGTCAGGGGCACATTCGTCCAATTTCTTCGGGCGAACAGTTTTTCACCGTGGCTATAAATACCCCTCGCCTTCCTCACTTCTCTTTTACTCCGCTCGACCTCTCTCCAGCTCGAGCTTCTCAAACCTAGCGCCGCCACTACTTCATCGTCGCTGGTGAGGAAGAGCTTCACTACCTCGACCTCGTCGCCGTCGTACTCACATCTCCACATCCCAGTTCATCATGTTCTTCGTCCAGGGTAATTAAAAGTTACTTTTACTGCCCTCTTTGATTCAAATGATTTCTACAAAATCCTCAAAGGTGTTTTTCTTCAAATCTTCACACACTAAACACCTCACATGTCATATGTTCTTGATTCATTTCTCTAAGCTATATTTTTCTTCAAGATTGCTCAATTGTGTGGATTTTTTGATCTGTACAACTCTGGAACCTAAGACAAAGAGCGCTTAGTGAAATTCTTCAAGACTCATCTGGTCAAATTCCTCAAACTTGTTCTTTTTACAAAACCTTCTGAGAACTCATATGACCTCTCCAAATTCCTCACACCTATACTCTGTTCACAGGTACTCATGTCCGCTGCTGAATCACTAGTTTCTCATCAACTTAACTCATTTGCAGCGTTCCTCGAAGAAAAGTTGCATACATCTTCAGGGAATTCCATTGTTCAAATTCCTCAGCTGAAGAAAATGGCTGATGGAAAGAAGCCACAGAAAGGAGGAAAGAGGCCTGAAATCAATACTGCCTTTGAGATCCCTGATGACATATACAAAGATTATTGCACTCCTGATGAGGCCAAGTTCAGAAAAGAGGATAAAAATCAGCGCAAGGTGCGCATACAGAGGATGGAAAGGAGATGGGCAAGAGAGTGGAGGGAGTACAGATATGTTACTCCCAAATACATGAAGAAATTCGCGCTAAATCCTCCATGCCCAAGACCTCCATTGGCACCTGGCCAAGCAGCAGATCCCACCAGCCTCAAGCGCGGTGAGGATTATCCTGATGAATGGGCCAAGCACCAGGCCAAGCTGGCTAGACAAGCCAGAGAAGCAGTGAGGAAATTCAACGAAGACTCTGCTGCTGCTGCTGCTGCTGAGGCCTCTGTAAAACCGAAGAAGGCCATGTCAAAGAAGCCTACTCACAAGCCAAGTGCTTCTTCTTCAATGCCCTCACGGCCGAGTTCCTCAGCTATGCCCTCACGGCCAGAATCCTCAAAGCCCTCACAGCCAATTCCTCACGCCGCTCCTGCTCCTCCAAAATCCTCAGCTCCTCCGCTCAAATCCTCCACTGCTCTGACCAAATCCTCTGCACCTGTGCATCTTGCCACATGCCAAAGGACTACAGGCATCTCTATTGCCTCAGGAGCTTCTGCTAGTTCCTCAGCTGCACCAAATTCTTCAACTGGCCCCTCTCTGCTTAAGACAAAGGCCACTGCTGGACGAGGTTCTCGCCCAAGTCCTCACAAGAAGCAGGTCACCTTCCAAGTCCCGTCTAATGAAGACGAAGCTGATGATGAGGAACTTGCCGAAATCATCAGAGATAGGCAGGTCAGGGCCGCTAGAGCCAAGGGCACAAATGTGCCTCTGCTTTTGGATCCAAAGTTGATCCTCGACTACATTGATCTCTGGCACAAGGACAAACACTCCTATGCCTGATTTCAAGTTGACTCCTGGCCAAAGTCATATGCTGACTGCCTTCATACAAGAAGAGAAATGGAAATTTGAAAAGGCCAGGCAGATCAAGAAAGCGCAGTACAAGAAGGAGCATTTTCTAAAGAAACACGTTGTCTCTATGACAACTGAAGAACTTGTCAATATTCAATCTGAGATCAAGAAACTCAGTGATGAATTTGACGTATACCGTGCTGACTGGCTTGGAGCCAAAGTTCATTTTGTGAAGTTGACAGAAAAGTTCACTCCAAATGTTGCAGCTCCATCGCAACCAGAAATTCCTCAGGCTGAAGCATCTGCTCAGCCGACTGAAGAACATGCCAGCACCGCTGATGACATTCAGGCTGCTGAAGAAAATGTGAGTTCCAGAGCTGATGACTGCATTCCAGCCACTGATAAAATTGCCAGGGCATCCACTAGTGGTGCGCCTGAAGAAAATGAAGAGGTCAGGGCAACTGCATCAGTTGTGCCTGAAGAAACTCAACCAAATTCCTCTGCTCCTCCTGCGCCTACCACAACTCCGATCCTTCCATCTGCTTCAGATGTGAAGAAGACTAAGACTGTAGAGCATGCAGCAGTGAAGAAAAGCAAGGCATCAACTTCATCAGATTCTTCAGCTCCGAAGAAGATGAAGTCTTTGACCAGCTCGTTTGCAAACCCCATTGATGTTGTTCCTATCTCAACCATGCCATCAAAGGACCTTGTTCCTTATGATGATGAATATGTGATTCCTAGCGAATCCGATGATGAAAATCCTTCTGCTGCTTGGTCATAGCAGTTGGATGAAGAAATTGAAGTGGATACAATCCCTTCAACTCCAGTTGTTTCCTCACCTATGCCTCAGTTTACTGCAGAAGAGGCCGGCGTCGAAGAAATGGAAGATGAGGATGTGGACATTGGTTGTACCACACCTGTGCTGAATGATGACTTTTGGGCAAGTCAGCACCCCAACTCTCCATTGTTCACACCGTTGCAACAAATTCCTCAGTCCCCAGTAACTACAGTTCAAATGGGATCTGATGAACCACATGCCACACCGTCTGTCCATGAAGAAATTCCAGCCACTAGTGCTGAAGAAAATGGAAATGAAGAATTGAAGACCCATGCTGTCACTGAAGAAGAAGCTGCAATTCCTCAGCCCGTGGAGCCTGAGATTGCGATTCCTGAGGTAATAATGCAATTGACTGACACTCCTCGGTCCAAGCCAAATGATCCATTCTCAAAGAAGCAGAAATTCAAGGTTGATGATTTCTTTGGCGAGCACGTGTTCTTCACTGACTACAATCCCTATGATTCTGCTCGTCTTAGAAGGAAGCGCTCCTGGACCGCCAGCCAGGCCAACTTCTATTCTTCACTGCTCTTTAACAAGGACAAAGTCTTCGACCACGAGCATATTCCTCATGTGGACATGGAATCACTGCCATGCTTCACACCTGTCCTCAGTGTGCTTCATGACACAGGTCTCCTCAACTTTTGCACAGACATAGTTGATTGGAATGAAGAGCTCATTCTTCAATTCTGCGCAACACTGCACATCACAGGAGATGCTGACGATGTGAACTCCTGGGTTTTGGACTGGATGACCGAAAACACTCACTACAAAGCACCGGCCTCTGAATTACTTCACGCCATGCCCATCATTCCTCCACCTGAAGGAGCTCGTTGCCTGTACCAAGAGGCTGAACTGACTGCCCATTATATGCAAGTTCTTATGAAGCCTCTTAAACCTGGTCAAGCCTCAAGGACAAAATTCCTCATGAAGGAATTGCAGTATGTACGAAGGACAGTCTATCGCATTCTGACGAAGACTATGAGTCCAATCAAAGGCCACGACTCATCTGATGAGGAAATTGTTGGCATCATGAAGGACTCTGGCAAATGTTGCACTTTCTCCGTTTGAGCTAAAGCCTTATGCACCTTGGATTATGAGATTCCTCAAGACAAGGTCTTCACTCAACTTCAAGGCTAATTTTCAGAATCACCTCAGCTACTGACCCCCGATTGAAGTCCTCAAGCGGACCTATTCCTCAGCTGATGAAAAGGGCAAGGCACCAGCTGTTATTGATGAAGGCATTCGTCCATTGGATGGTCAGTTTCGCAAAGCTGCATCTTATTCCACCAATGATGACTCTGCCACTCATGATTCTGCTGCTCATGCCTCCAAGCCAAATCCTCAAGCCACGGCTCCTCGTGTGATGACTGACCGTGAGCTTCTGCTTAGTATTCACCAGAAGGTGGATCGAAACCATAAATAGGTTAAGCGTCAGTTTGGTTTAATTCTTCACAACATGACTGCTACACATAATGCAGTGAAAAAAACCATTACTACCTCCATGAAGTCTTCGGTCGCACCTGGGCTATTCTGTCACATGTATATGGTGAAGAAGATCTGAAGCAAATGGGTCTCAAGGAGGACTTTGACTGGTCTGCACCTCCACCGAAGAAATACAAGAAGGTCAAGGTTCCTTCCTTGGTGGCCAGCTCCTATTCTTCATCGCGCGACACCGATGAGCATGAAGACTTGGACGACACTGCGGCAGGCCCTACATCAACAAATGACCCCAACAACGTTGGTGCTCCTTCATCAACTTGATATTCTTCAGGGGCGTTAGTCCTCATTTTCGTTCTTTTGGTCATTCGATGACAAAGGGGGAGAAATTTGAGTTAGTCTTCAAGCGGTTCTATCTTATAGGGGCGTTTTTTTCTTAAGTTACAACTCTCGTTCTTCTGATGACTTTGCTGGATCGAGTTGTAAACTTAAACTCTATGGTGACCTGATACTTTTGTTGTTGTTTTTCTGCATGCTTGTTCCTCATTAATGTTTATGCATGCATGCTGAAATTACATCAGTCACCATATTTCATCATGCATTTCAAATTCTTCATATTATGTCAAATGCGTGTATGAATTACAAGATATAGGGGGGAGATCTGCATGATTCAACTCTTCAAGTGTGCATTGCTTCAAAAGCAAATTCCTCACTATGCACATCTTCAGGGGTAGTTCTTCTATATCTTGCAATCAAATTCCTCAATATCAGTATTTACACTTCATATGTTTATCCCCGTTGAAAACTTGACCTATATTGTCATCAATCACCAAAAGGGGGAGATTGTAAGTGCATCTAGTGGCCCTTAGTGATTTTGGTGTATTGAAGACTTATAGGTTAAGGGACTAATGTGTTTATGAGTGTACACAGGTCTATAAGTCTATTAGGAGTTTGATATTTACAGAGAAAGTCGACCCCTAAAAATGAAGTTCTTCGTCTGAAGACTTTCGATTTCTGAAGACTTTCTGAAGACTTTGAAAGTGAAGAAACTGGTGTGACCTTGAAGACTTGGTATTCATTCGAGGAACATGAAGCGTGAAAACTTTTGTTTTCGTAGTTTCATTTTGTCTTTCTTGAGTCATAGGAAACACCGTACTGTTAAAGGGGGTTGAGGAAATACTAAGGAAAATTTCCATGTGATGCTCAACTCAAAATCCTACACCTGCCAATCCCTTCGAGTGAAGCCATTGGAAATCTCATACAGTTCAGTCATATTCTTCAGTGACAGAGACAAAGTTCTTCTGGTCTCTGAGGAATTTGTTCTGACTGAGGAGTTAGGAATTCGCTAGTGCGGATTGCCTACACAGTGAGGAACATGATAGCCCTGAGGAATTTGATACTCAAATTTCCGACTGTTGCTGTGCTATGCGCCAGCTGTCCCAAAATATCTAACCACCTAACGGTCATATCATTGAAGGGCATTTATGTCTTATCATGTCGGGCTGCTCCCTAGGCTATAAATAGCCACCCCCTACAACCACTAGTTGGTTGGTTGCTCCGAGAGAAACTGACACTTGTCATTTGAGAGCATCCCATCCTCCGAGGACTTTGAGCGAAAATCATCAAGTGAGGAAAACCCAAACCCAAACACCTACAAACCCAAAGTGATTGAGCATCACTTAAGAGATTGATCCTGCGTGGATCCAACGCTTGTTACCTTTGAAGACTGTGCTTCTTCCAGACGGTTAGGCGTCATGGTCTAGAGCATCCAAGAGAAATCACTACTAGGAAAAGGGCTATAGCTGATATGGACATTAATGGCGCACCTGTATCTGGTGCGCCACTGCTACCAGATACAGGTGCGCCATTATTGACATATTACCAATGGCGCACCTACTGTGTGGTGCGCCATTAGTAGTTTTGAAAAAAAATAAAAAAAATTGTTAGCAGTGGCGCACAAGGGGATAGTGCGCCGTTACTAGTTGACATAGTAATGGCGCACCACACCCACCGTGCGCCATTAGTAGTTTTGAAAAAAAATTGTTAGTAGTGGCGCACCAGTGGACAGTGCGCCATTACTAGTTTTAACTAGTAATGGCGCACTATCCCATGGTGCGCCACTACTAACAATTTTTTTTATTTTTTTTCAAAACTACTAATGGCGCACCACAGACCAGGTGCGCCATTAGTAACCCTGGTGCTAAATGCACCCCCCCTCTGGACCGCCTTTTCGGTTTTAAAAAAATAAAAGAAAATGATGGAAATGTCAAAAAAATAAAAGAAAATAAGTTTCCCATGTGATATGTGGTCTAGTTGTTGGGAAAATTTACAAATATGAATTTCAACTTTATTTGCAACGGCCCGGCTGGACGCTAGGGAGAAGATCCTTGCTGATGCCAAAGGAAAAGCAGCCATGGAGCGTGACGGATTCGCTTCCCTCGAGCTCAGGGCTCGCCAGGTGTTTCAGTCCATCTGTAGAGGAGGATTTAAGGTCCTGCTCATGACCCCTGAGGGCGGCAACGTAGGGCTCTCTTCCAAGCTTGCGGAGGAGCTCGAAGGTGCCGCTGCCAAGGTGCTCTCCATCCTGGAGGAGGAGTGTCGCGATGTCTTCCCCGTGGCGGCAACTCGTGTCTTCAACCACCTTTACCTCCGTGATCCCGGCTTCAATTTCGACGCAGTGACCGGCCCCGTTGCTCTTGAGTCCCGCGCCTCAGCGGCGACGGCCATGAAAGGCCATGTGGATGCACTACTGGGGAAGTTCATCTGCAACCCTGAAGCCGACCCTGTGGCATCTGAGGCGAGTGGCAGCAACGACGGTGATGGCGGCGACAACGATGTTGAAGACGAGCCTATCGCGGCTGAAGCGGCTGGTGGCGACGGCCATGGCGACGATGATCCCTCCTCCTAGAATTTATCGTGCAACACTTTTCATGCCTCGTGGAGGCGTAAGACTTTGTTTGAATTTACAATACATTTGATGCCTGTGATAACTGTTGAAACTCCGTGATTTCCTTTTCGTGCTTCGTTTCCTTCTTGCTTGCCATTGTGCTCTGAGTTAGCAGGTCCCAGCGCTGCGCATACCTCGGCCACCATTGAGATGTCTGGTCGCGATGCCAGGACGAAACCAAGGGGCGAGGGGCTACGTGACTAGTGAGGCCCCTGAGTCGTGATGCTCAGGGGTCCCCCTTGATGTGCGAGCCGCACTCATGAAGGAAACATGGGTGACGGTGAGCTAAATCCGGGGCCCTTCATACCTTTCCTTGTCAATCTTCGCCTGGGAGGGACGCAAGAAGACCAGGTACCAGGGACCTGGTGAGGTGGCGTGCGCCAGGCCTGGCCTGAGTTTAGGCACCGTGTCAAGCCCCCTCGCGCGTGCATCCCAAGGGAATGCTGTGAGCGGCCCCGCGTGAAGGGCCAAGAGGCCATCCTGAGGTTGATCCAACCCATAGGGTGCCCTTAGTTGTTTATCCACCAGTGCGGAGCATGGGGCTTCCACTGGGCATGGGCATGGCCACGGTTCGACCGTATCCACCAGCTCGGAGCATGGGGCTTCCACTGGGCATGGGCACAGTTGCGGTTTGACTGTATCCGCCAGCGCTGAGCATGGGGCTTCCACTGGGCGTGGGTAGGGAGCTCTATATTAGAGTCACCGGGTGTGTACGGCCCTGTTTCGTTCGTACACGTGACTAGCACGGCAGAACTTTGAGGAGGTGTATCTGGGCACTCGTGAGCCAGCGCGGGACTCAGGAGGCCCTGCCTCAAGGGGGATTGCGCCGGAATTTTGGCGCGGAGCGCGCTTATGAAACCTATGTGGTGGGGGCGACCTGCACCGAGTGGACCTCTGGAGGCCATCACATGAGAAGGCCGAACACCAAGGACCCATATGAGGTGACGTGGACGGGGATGGCCCGCCAGATAGAGCTCGGTCGGTTGGGTTTATCAACGCTGCAGGGACGAACCCGAGCAAAGACGCCGTGCCAAGTCTTCTCATGCAATAACCCAAGGAAGAACATCCGCTCACGGCTCCCGCGATGGTGAAGCACCGGACTGCGGTTTGAACGAACCGGGTCGCGCGCCCTTACTCACCCACTCGCTATTAGCTCATGCGAGGACAAGGCACCAAGGAACTCGGGAGGTGCCGTGCACGGGAGCTTGCCCGTGAGACAGAGCTCGATCACTTGGATTTAACAACGCTGCAGGGACGAACCTAAGCACAGACGCCGTACCAGCCCTTAAACATGAGGCAGTCGGGGCAGGGTTGTGAGGGCGTGGTGACATTCATGGTGGTGAAGCACCAGGCATGCAGGTTGAAATACTAAAGAAATTTCGTAAAAGGCAGATCCAGTTCTAATACATGCGCAAAGTGATACAACTGCAGGGGTGGGCCCTGATAGCTTGAGCATAATGCAGCCCGTGGGGAGCCCTCAATTGAACAAACCAAAAGGTCACCTGCAACCGGGATTGTAGAAGCGTTGAGGTAGCTGAAGAAGCGTGTCATGGAGACTGCTCCTCACGAGCTAGGTGACTCCATAGGCTTGGGGAGCTCATGAGGGTCTGGGGCCTCCTAAGACGCGACCACTAAACACCTGGCCTCATGAGATGCCATAGCACGCTGCGCCAGGCACTGGTACGAGGCACCCACGTTCAGCAGGACGAACGGCATGCGGACATAGTTGCAGGGGTAGCCCCCACTCCGGCCAATGCGAGACGGCCAGAAGAGGTCCTGCGAAGTAGCCCTGTTGAGGCCCCGGATGTTGATGCAGTCGCGCAGCTCTCTACCCGCGTCGGGGGCAGCAGCTGCACTGGTGGGGGTGCGGGGCGGCACTCGCCGTGCATGGCTTGCGCCTCCTGAAGCTCCTCGATCGCCTTGGTGATGAACTTTCTTGCTCCTGGCGCCTTGCTCCTTGCTTGTGGGGGTGTGCATCGAGGCACGCCTCCAAGTGGTGCCCAAGTACGTCCCTCATCGCGTTGGTTAGGTCGGAGGCTCTCCAGAGGGAAGCCCCCGAGCCCATCCCGAGGGAGGCGCCAGTCGTGCCTTCCTATGCGGGAGGAAGAGGCACCCCAGCAGCGGGAGCGGAGCCTTAGGCGCTGCCAGCAGGTTTCTTGGTCTCGGGATGGATCTTGGGAAGGGGCTGCTTCTTCTTCGCGGGGGTGGCCTTAGGAGGCAGGACGCCACCTTCGTCATCAGAGTTCTTGGCTGTCGCGACACGCTAAGCTTGCTCAAGGGAGTAGACCGCGTCCTTCTCATCACAGGTGACCGTGATGATGCCGCTGCGTCCTGGCATCTTGAGGCCATTGTAGCCATGATGAATGGCCGCCGTGAACTTGGCAAGGGTAGGGTACCCAAGGATGCCGTTGTACGGGAGGCCGATGTGGGCGATGCCGAAGTCGATGAGCTCGGTATGATAGTTTTCACGCTTGCTGAAGGTGACAGGGAGGCGGACTTGCCCCCGGGGGACGGTAGAGCCATCCGTCACCATAGAGAACGGCTTGGTGGGCATGAGCTAATCATAGGGCACCGCAAGCCTCTCAAAGGTCTCAACAGATAGCACATTGAGACTAGCGTCGCCGTCGAAGAGCATCTTGGTGATAGAGATGTTGCTGATGGTGGGCGTGCAGAGCATGGGGAGCGCGCCACACTACAAAAAAAGACACATCCGTGACATTTTGGGCCGAATGAAAAAAAATTGTCATGCTTATGACACTTCTATGACGATAATTGTGACAAAACCCGGTATCATCATAGATGTGGTGGGCTCCTACTTCTATGACAAAAAAAGACAGAAAATGGGCTTTTCATCCTTGGTGGGCTGGAGACGCGGCTGCATGACATTCTTTGGGCCGTCCATGACGGAAAAAACGTGGTAGAAGCGAGGGCGAGGAAAATATCGGGGAGTTCCCAGTTACGGTGGGTGGTCGGGGGCCAAGCGATGCGCGTTTCTCTCGTACATGTACGCGCGTGGGTGCGAGGCGTTGGGATCTAACTGAACCTGAGCGAGGCGTTGGGCTCTAACTAAACCTGAGCGATTGTACTGCAGGCTACGTGTTACTGAACCCGAGCGGTCGATCGATGGCTGTTAACTGAACCCGATCGAGCGATTCCTTCGCTACTACTGCTAACTGAAGCTGATCGATGCTGCCTATGGATGAACAGTGAGCGTTTTTGGGGGGTTTGGATGAACAGTTCCCGGTGGGGGGTTGGATGAACAGGACCTCGCGGTAGTAGAGGCCGTTGCCACTGGATGAACAGGACCCCGATCGATCGAGCCGGTTGGGGGTGGATGAACAGGACCCCATGGAAGGCTAGATGAACAGGACCCTGTGGAGGGCTGGTTGAACAGTAGCCGGTGGAGGGCTGGAGGAACATTAGCCCGTGGAGGGGTGGTTGAATAGGACCCCGTGGAGAGGGGTTGTTGAACAGTAGCCGGTGCAGGAGCGGTGGAGGCTGGATGAACACAAGCCCGTGGATGAATAGTCGCAGCTGGAGGCTGGAGGAGGTCGACGGTGGATTAAAAGTAGCCCGTGGAGGCTGGAGGAGGTCGACGGTGGAGATGAACAGTATCTCGTGGAGTCCCGTTTTGCGGTACGCCACACCCATCCCGATGAACAGGACCCCCGTTTCGACCGTAGCGCTCCAACACAAGTCTGTTTCCTCCGTTTTGTGGTACGTCACACCCCTCCCGATCAACAGGACCCGTTTCGACCGTAGGAGGTCCAAGAGAAGTCTGTTTCCTCCATTTTGCGGTATGCCAGACCCCTCCCGTTGAGCATGATCCCGTTCGACCGTGGCCGGTCGAACACAAGTCCGTTTCCTCCGTTCTGCAGTACGCCAGGCCTCGTTTCGATCGGCTGTTCCGTCCAAGCCGGTTGCCTCCTGATGAACACGACGTATTCCGTTGCCTGCCGATGAACACGACGCATTCCATTGCCTCCCCATGAACACGACGATGCAGTTTCTCCATTCCGACTCAGCCATGTACACAAGACTTGGTCGTACGTATGCACGAGTAGGCGTTCGAGACCCCGCCCGTATGTACGTACGTGGTTGTATTTACATTCTTGCACCCTGGCCGATGTACGTACGTGTACACGATATAAACGGGACTGCGTGACATGCTACGTGCGTGCCTCTACTATGACACGTGCCCTTCCTTACACGGCCATGGTTCATCGCTGCAACCTGCAGACAGACCGATCGTATGTACGTACACGTTCGCGACTATAATGCCAATGCAACGTACGCTTCCAGTAGGTGGGTCCCGACTGTCAGGCACTTCCTTACGTGCGAAAATGTAGCTGGTGGGTCCCAGCTGTCAGGGGGGAATCATTTTTTGCCCTTAATATGGACGCACTTCCTTGCATGCAAAGATGTAGCTGGTAGGTCCCAGCAGTCAGGGGGGAAACGTTTTTTTCGCAAAAAAGGTGGCCCGTCCAGTGGGTCCCTCCTGTCAGGTGGAGGAATAATTATTTTCCGCATAATAAGGAGGCACTTCCGTGCTGCGGCCATGGACCCAGCTGTCAGCCTCCCCACGCACAGTCTACTTCCGAAGGATGTCGTTCGTTGACCACATTAACCACGCCGCGCCGAGAGCACCAGGGCGGTGGACGACGGTGAGGCCAAGGAAGGGGATGACGCGGAGCCGGGGAAGACGCGGCAGTGGAAGCCCACGCGGAGAGGAGTACGAGGGTTCACTGGTTCGGCTGCGGTGTGAGGCTGCCGTCGCCGCAGAATAACAGGGGGTGTGGGTGAGTGGATGGCCTGGCCAGCGATGGGAGTAGTAGAGGGTGGTGAGGCCTCCGTGGTAGCACAGACGGCCACGGGAGGCAGGAGCATGCGGCATGACCGGCGCTGCTTTAGGCGGCTGGAGCAAGAAGACCAGAGGTTGAAGAAGCACAATGGCCGTTGGATGGACATCGTACGGTCACTGGAGCTAGAATCGTTCATATTGACTAAGTTGACAAAAGCCTCCGTCCCCGTCAACTTAGTAGGCCCACAAGTCAGCCTCCCACTATGATGGGTCCCAGCTAGCAGGGGGAGTATTCATTTTTTTTGTCCGTAATAAGGAGGCACTTCCTTGCGTGCGAAGATATAGCTGGTGGGTCCGACCTGTCAGCGGGGGGAACGTTTTTTCACGAAATACAGAGGCCCTTTCGGTGGGTCCCAAATGTCAGGTGTAGGAATCATTATTTTGCGCGTATAAAGGAGGCATTTCCTTGTGTGCAGCCGTGGACCCAGCTGTCAGCCTCTCCACATACAGTCCACGTTCGATGGATGTCGTTCGTTGACCAGGTTGACCATGGCGCGTCGTGAGCACCAGGGTGGTGGACGACGGTGAGGCCTAGGAAGGGAACGACACGGAGCCGGGGAAGACTCGGCAGTGGTTGCCCACACAGTGGGGAGTACGAGGGTTTACTGGTCCGGCTGCCATCGTCGGAAAATAACAGGAGGTGTGGGTAAGTAGAGGAATGGCCTGGCCAGCAATGGAGTAGGGTGGGGCGGTGCGGCCTGTGCGGCAGCACAGCCGGCCATGGGAGGCGGGAGCAGCCAGTCCCACCGGTGCTAGTTTGGGCGGCTGGAGCAGGAAGATCAGATATTGAAGAAGCAGCACGGCCGTTGGATTAACATCCATCGGTCACTTCTGCTAGAATCGTTTGTGGACTAAGTTGACAAAGCCTTTCGTACACATCAACCTAGTAGACCCACAAGTCAGCCTCCAAATCTTTCCCAAATGGCATAAAGACCGAAATTTCTAGCCAGATTCAAATTAATTGAAAAACTAAACGTACCTTAATTTAAATCCAATGAAATTTTACCCGCACAAAAACAATGAAATTTTAAATATCAAACTCCGAAAGAAAAAGGTATTTTGGAACTAATTGCCTGCTTGTTGTATTTTTTATTTTACAGCCCATTTAATATTACTTATAGCCCATTTCTTATTACTTATAGCCCATTTTCTGGCGAAATCCATCCCTCCTCATCTTGAAAGATTTCCGGCCCAGTAGGGCGTAGAAAAGCAAGTAGGCCTACGTTGGTTATTCTGCAAAAAACAAAATAGCTGGGCTAGCCATTTTCAGAAAGGAAAAAAACAAACTAGGCTGGTCATGTGCTAAACATATGAAATAAAAGACTGGGCTAGACTGGCCACAGCTCCCTTACAACCCAGTTGATACCCTTCTCTGTCCCGAAAAAACAAAATTACTGCGCACGCTGCTGGGTCCATACTGTCATCCTCACCATGTACAGTCATCTCCTTATTCCTCTCGGTTGTTGACCATGCTGACAACACCGGAGGGCGGCGCCGCGACGAGCAAACCAAGGCGGAGGATGATGGTGAGGCCTCGGAAGGGAACAAACAGGAGCCGGGGAAGATGCGCAGACTTTTAGGGTGCGATGTGGCCAGGATGCATGTGCGGCAGGACAGCCAGCGGTGGGAGGCGGGAGCAGGCGGTCCCGCCGGCATTGGTTTGGCTTTGGCGGCTGGAGGAAGAAGAGACGGAAGAAACACGACAAACGTTGAATGTCAATCCAATGGTCAAGGTTGGCACAATCGGTTGTTGACTAAGCTGACACCAAGTAGCATACTTTTTATATATAGGAAGAAAAGAAAAACTGGGCTCGTTCACCTGATAACATTCCCGAAACTGCGACTGTTCGATCTTGCGTCGCAACTAAAAGTGTGAGGAAAATGCGTTAGTCTGCCGTCCTCCTCCCACGTCACGTTCGCCACATAAGTGACTAGCACCCTTGGTTTTCAACCGAGAGGTCTTGGGTTCGAGTCCAAGTAACTCTCAATTTTGTCCTCCTTCCTTCCTCACCAAAAAAAGAAAGAAAATCAAATACTTGAGAAGGCATACAGAACGAGCTAGTGTACCAGTAAAGAGACTTTGCTGAGTTTTAGAAAAAAGAGAGACGTGCTCCTGTAGCTGGTTCGAATCCAAACCTAGACAATGACTATATATGGTGCTATGCTACTCTGCAAGAATGAAACTGACATATCCAACATTTGCTTCTCCTCTTCTCTACTTACTCTACCTAGCATCAGAAGCTCTGGCCGCAGCAACCATGTCTGCTGGCTGCTCGTCCACCTGCTCTTCAGCAGGCAACAATCACATATGCACCAAGTCGCCACCCGTGCCATCGCATGTGAGTCTCATCACACCCCCACCGGCACACGCACCGCAGCCGGTTGCTCATCGCAACCCGCTGCCGTTGGTGTGGTGCCACTAATGCAAATCACGCAGAGTCATCCATCGCATCTCAACCACAATCCTCAACCCTGGCCAAGTCTTCTACAAATGCCTGAATCATGGGGTAATAATATGTTTAAGTGATGTTCTGCTGCTTTCAGTTGCTGATTTTTTTAATAGTTTGGTTGATGATCTTCCAATTTGATTCATGCAGAAAAGGGAAGATTCATGTGATTTGTATTTCTGGGAAGTTGCTGATGTGGGGAAATGTAACTACGCTGATTATTTGGTTAGCCGAGGAATCTCAATACCAGCAGGTTGGGGTGTTGGACAAGTAACTGAAGGAACGACGGAAGAGGAAGATGTAGAGCAGAAGGTCAAAGATGTAGTTCCTCTGATCATGGCCAAGCAACAGCTGCTGAACGTCCCTGGCAACAATGAGGATATGAAAGAGCTTGTGAAGATAATGGGGAAAATCGATGTGCTCTGTAGGATGATTGTATCTTTATTTACTGTGTATGTAGCACTCGTGATGTATTTAGTGGCCATGAAATGAGCACTTTGCTGAAACTAGCAATGAATGAAACATGTGTAGCAGGCTGGGCGTAGTGTTGTGCACATCTAATGATTTCAATTAACAGAAATTGGGGGTATCCCCTTTTGCTCATAAATAAATAAATAGCAGAGGCCTTTTTGGTAATAAATAAATAAATTAGTAGAGGCCCTGTCGGGTCAGCTTTGTTCCCATTCAAAGACGTCGAGCAAATTACAGTCCAACATCAAACTATGTCATCAAATTCAAGTTTCACAGCCAAATATGAGTACAACTAAACAACAATGTCGTCATGTTTTAGTCGTCATACAATCACCAAACACAAATCAACATACATAACAAGTGATGTTCTCACAGCAAAATCCTAAACAACACGTTCATCAGGTTTCAGTTGTCACATCAAACACAATTTCACATAATATATAAAAAATGTCTTCTGACAGGCAAATACGACAAAAGCAATCTAATCATCATCCGCAGCAACAGCATCAACATCTTCGCCATGTGTATCAGTCTGAATCGTAATTCCCCACACTGTCATCTTCTTCTTCAACCTCAATGTCCTCGAACGTTGGCTTCTTCTTAATCAACTCTTATATGTCCACAGCACGACAGTAAATCTTTTTGCCAGCGTCATTGACGTGATGGTTCTCAAAGATATTAGGAACATTTGTGGAATCTTGTACATCAGGAGCAGTGTAAGCATCATCTTGTTGTGCAACTTCATTAAACGAATTCCTCTGCTCAAACCTTTGCAATACTCTCCAGTTATCGCTACGTGCAAATGTGTCTTCCAAGAAATATATATGTGTTGCTTGATTTGCCAAAATAAAAGGCTCATTGGTCTGGTACGCCGCCTTGACATTGATGGATTTGAAATAATCATCAGCTCTAGGTTTTGCGATCCTGGAAAACAGGTTATACCAACGACAGCACAATAGAACCACACACTAATCATCCTGGAAACTGGAGATATACTCCAACTGAACAATGTCTATTATGTTAGCATACATTTCAGTTGTCTCTCTGTCGTACGTATCCGTGCTCATGACGGTACTGTTTTGTGTCTTCCTACCTTCGTCGCGTGCAAGGGTGTTGTAGCACACATCTCCAACAACGCAAGATCCATAATGTCTTACCCGAGTATCAGGACCCATTGCTAGTGCGTAAAGGGCATCATCAACTGCCTGCCCATCCTCCCGCATCTTCTTAACCTATAGTTAGAAAATAGACAAGCTGATCATCTTATGTACTCAATATATTAAAAAAACTGACAGTGCAATTAAAAAGCTTACATGGCTCTTGAACCATTTCGCAAATCCTGCCATAACCCGTTTGTCAATGTTTCTTGGATTTTGCGGCAGTAACTCCTTTTGGTAGATGCTGCACAATATAGTGATCGCGTCAAACATCTAAATATATAAGAATGTGCTGCAAGTTCAGTAGATTACGATGTATAAGCTGCGGTACTTAGCACTTACTTGATATAAGGTAGTATCTCAGGATAGTTATTCAACACATACCAAACCATTTTGTCCAAATCTTTAGGTTTATCCTCTTGTCGACTCTTCCCCGTAACTCGAACAGAATAATCAAAAACATTGAGCCCGGGATTGTCTTCACCTACCTTTTTGCTAAGCTGATCAGCTGTTTCAATGTATTTTGTGCAGAATGTCAACGCTTCTATAGCAATGTAGGCCTCTGCAATGGAACCCTCGGGTCTAGCTCTGTTCCTAACATAGCCCTTGAAAGTGCCTAGCCGCCTTTCAATAGGGTACATCCAGCCATACTGTACTGGACCTCTAAGTAGTGCCTCATAGGGTAGATGACCAGCCAAATGCACCATCACATCAAAGAAGGCTGGAGGATATATCTTCTCAAGGTCGCATAGGATAGTTGGCATCTTGTCTCTAAGACGCTCCAAAGCATCTACCCTGATATTTCTACTTCAGAGTTCCCTGAAGAATTGTCGCAACTCTGCAACTGCTCTATATAAGTCAGGGCGGCCCAATCCTCTAAGGATAACAGGTAAAACCCTTTGAAGTAGGATGTGGCAGTCATGAGTTTTCAACCCTTGTACCTTGTTTCCATCTGCACTAACTCTCCTTTCAGGGTTGGAAACAAATCCATGTGGGAATCTCGCACGTGACAGGACCTCGCAGAATTCTTTTCTTTTTACCTTGTCCAAGATGTACACAAATGGTGCCATATCCCGTGGTTTACCTTCATCTTGCACCTGCAAATCCTATCTGATACCCAGGTGTGTCAAATCAATCCTAGATTTTAAGGTATCTTTCGTCTTGCCTTCAGTATTAAGAAGTGTGCCGATAATGCTGTCACATATATTTTTCTCGATGTGCATCACATCAAGATTATGCCGCACATCCAAATCTTTCCAATACTCCAAGTCCCATAAAGTGGACCTGCGGGTAAACAATAATCTCTCTTCTGCCCTGCCATGCTTCCTTTTCCCGCAACCATTACCAGGATGGTTTCCTGGTGTAATATGCCTGGCCTTCCCTAATTCCACTTGCAACTCATCAGCGGTGAGCCTCTTTGGCGCATCACGGTTTTCATGCTTTGCATTGAACACGTGTCTTCGGTATTCTGTAGGACGCGGCTTGTCCTTGGCAAGCAAATGGCGGTGTCCAATGTAACAGATCTTGCTAAGTATTGTGTATGACAGCGGATTCCTGTCACAGCGAACACATGCATTGTAACCATGTGTCGTTCGCCCTAACATAGTGCCCAAAGCCGGATAATCATGGATGCACCAAATTATAACAGCATGCAGAAAGAAATCAGCTGGTGGGCTGCTATATAGGTCTCGAGTGAGAACACCCCTCCATAGCTGTTGAAGTTCCTCCACAAGAGGCTCCATAAATAAATCAAAATCCTTTCCAGGACTTCTTGGACATGGGATGAGCAAGGCCATCATGTAGTTTGATTCTTTGGTGCAGACATTTGGAGGCATGTTGTAAGGGATAACAAGCACTGGCCATATGCTATATGTGGTGCTCTGGTGGCCAAATGGGTTAAATCCATCTAAAGCTAAGCCAAGTCTAATGTTTCTCGGGTCAGCAGCAAACTTTTTGTGTATCTGATTGAAGCTTTTCCACTCACTACCATGAGATGGATGGCTCATTACATTGTGATCTCTGTAGTCCTGGTTCCTACAATGCCACAGTACATCCTCTCTTGTTTCAGCATCATGAAACAACCTCTGCAATCTTGGTATAATTGGAAAATGTCTCAGAACATTATGAGGAATCCTCTTCACAGCATCGCCATCTTTCCATCTTGATGATTTGCATTTCGGGCATTCACTTAAGTTGGCATAATCCGTCCGGAACAGAACAAAATTATTCTTACAAACATGGATCATATCATATCCAATTCCAACTGCACGAAGGAAATTCTTCATTTTACTGTAGGTGTGTGGCAGCTCAGACGCATCTGGGAAAGATTTGCGGAAAGCATCCAACATCGCATCGAATGATTTGTTGATCATGCGCTCAGATGTCTTCACCTGAAGAAAGTGACCATAGATGAGAATACTGACAGCTTATTTCCTAGGGTGACAGCCACGATGCATTGTTCCAACATGCGGGCCCACCGTTTTTCTTTTGCACGTGAAAGTTCACGAAATGCACGAGCATTTCATAGCATTGTTTCAATGTTGGTCAAACTCACTGGCTCCGCCACCACCACCACCTCCTCCTCCTCTTCCACCTGTGCATCACGCAGATCAAGATGGTGATCTGCTGCTTCCACGTAGTCAGTAAAATTGACGTTCACAGCTTCACCATGATGAACCCACCTAGTATATGTGACCGACATCCCATACAAGTGTAGATGATTTTGCACGGTTGACTGGGGTCTTGTAACTGAATTCATACAACTGCTACACGGGCAGAGCGCATCTGATTTCGGACCACCGTACTCAGCTCTGATAAAGTTCATGAAGTTTTCAACCCCCTCGACATATGCAGCGGAGAATCTTTGAGCAGAAGTTATCCAAGTCATGTCCATCTGTTAGACATACAAATTAGTTCTTCTACTAGATATTACAGGAAAAACATATATGCTTTTTTATGAAGTCCAGAAAAAAAATACCTAGGTCGATGTCTAAAGCTATGGCAAGATATTTGGACGAGTAGATCTAAGTAACGAAATATATTTAAAGCTAATTCAGCAAACAGATTTTAGTGCTAAATTATGGCAGGTTGTTTCAGCAGTCAATTAGGCCGAACATATAGCCATCGAACTATCGAAGATCATCGTAGCAACAAAGATCGAGTATAAAACGGTGTAGAGCTATTTCACCTAACAGATCGGCTACTAGACCATGGCAATCTACATCACAATAAATATATGGCAGGATATTTTCGCAAATAATCGGGCTTGGCATGCCATCTCAGCTAAGAAGATTGAGTGCAGAATAGGGCAAGGAAGCTTCTTAAGAAGAGCATACTGACTGTAAACGACTTGGCAAACAGTGAGATTAACACCGTCTATCAGCTAACATTCAGCGCTACACCGACATGCACGGGGCCTCAGTCTAGAATGCGCGTACCGTGGGAGAAGCTGACCGCCATGCGTCTCCACACGAACATCGCCAGCGCTGGTGGCGCTGACCGCCGTGCGCCTCCACAAGAACGTCGCCAACGGTGGCGGCGTGGCTAGAGGACGGCAGTCCACGAGAGTGTACTGTGGGAGCAAGACGATCGTCGTCCATCCCCTCGACGAACCGCAGCGCCGACGTATCGGCGCGGCGGGGAGGG